>NW_017619538.1:5000-7500 GCF_001879475.1 Ipomoea nil
GGACTTATGCGGAACAAGGGTGCCGAGGTTGCGGAATTATGCGGTACGAGTGTACCCAAGTTGCGGACTTATGCGGAACGAGGGTGCCGAGGTTGCGGAATTATGCGGTACGAGGGTGCCGAGGTTGCGGACTTATGCGGTACGAGGGTGCCCAAGTTGCGGAATTATGCGGTACGAGGGTGCCGAGGTTGCGGACTTATGCGGTACGAGGGTGCCCAAGTTGCGGACTTATGCGGAACGAGGGTGCCGAGGTTGCGGACTTATGCGGTACGAGGGTGCCCAAGTTGCGGACTTATGCGGAACGAGGGTGCCGAGGTTGCGGACTTATGCGGTACGAGGGTGCCCAAGTTGCGGACTTATGCGGAACGAGGGTGCCGAGGTTGCGGAATTATGCGGTACGAGGGTGCCCAAGTTGCGGACTTATGCGGAACGAGGGTGCCGAGGTTGCGGAATTATGCGGTACGAGGGTGCCCAAGTTGCGGAATTATGCGGTACGAGGGTGCCCAAGTTGCGGAAAGTTGCGGCACGAGAGTGCCCAAGTTGCGGAAAGTTGCGGTACGAGGGTGCCCAAGTTGCGGACTTATGCGGAACGGGGGTGCCGAGGTTGCGGAAAGTTGCGGTACGAGGGTGCCTAAGTTGCGGATAGTTGCGGTACGAGAGTGCCCAAGTTGCGGAAAGTTGCGGTACGAGGGTGCCCAAGTTGCGGAAAGTTGCGGTACGGGGGTGCCCAAGTTGCGGAAAGTTGCGGTACGAGGGTGCCCAAGTTGCGGACTTATGCGGAACGGGGGTGCCGAGGTTGCGGAAAGTTGCGGTACGAGGGTGCCCAAGTTGCGGAATTATGCGGTACGAGGGTGCCGAGGTTGCGGACTTATGCGGTACGAGGGTGCCCAAGTTGCGGAAAGTTGCGGTACGGGTGTGCCGAGGTTGCGGAAAGTTGCGGAACGGGGTGGCCGAGGTTGCGGAAAGTTGCGGTACGGGGGTGCCGAGGTTGCGGAAAGTTGCGGTACGGGTGTGCCGAGGTTGCGGAAAGTTGCGGAACGGGGTGGCCGAGGTTGCGGAAAGTTGCGGAACGGGGTGGCCGAGGTTGCGGAAAGTTGCGGAACGGGGTGGCCGAGGTTGCGGAAAGTTGCGGAACGGGGTGGCCGAGGTTGCGGAAAGTTGCGGAACGGGGTGGCCGAGGTTGCGGAAAGTTGCGGTACGGGTGTGCCGAGGTTGCGGACTTATGCGGAACGCGGTCGCCCAAGTTGCGGACTTATGCGGAACGAGGGCGCCCAAAGTGCGCACAGTTGCGGACGGATGCGGAAAATCTCACGCAACAGAGGTTTACCCGCCTGCCGCCCCAGTACTTTTACGACGGTTGTGTGTTATGCCTTGGCCTATGTCGTTTTACGTCGTTCTCGTGCCAAAATGGAATATACATTTGTTTTAGAGCTTATTGTACTACTTAATTAGTGAGGCAAACGAAATGCCATATATTCCTCTCACATTCCCAACAATCCCAAGTACTTGGCTAAGTCAGACAAGGAACTTTGCGGACAGCTGGGCATAAATTTGGACATCGTCGTTTTCAATGAAATAATCATCCAAACGCTTTGAAATTTACCAAGCATTGTTAAAATGCTCTAAACTAAAGGACCATGCAATAACATTTGAAAAAAAATGCACGGAACCACCCGAAATGACCGTGTGATTTACGGGACAAACCGTGTCTACTGCTGTCACTGGGGTTTTTTTTTTTTTAACTACTATAGGGGGGGTATGGTAGTTGAGGTGCCGGTCGACTTTTTTCGGAACGTGTTGGGACGGGCCCCCCTCGTCCCGTAGGCCTCGTACGAGTGTTCCCGCCGCTCGTACGTATTATTGGGGACCGGCATAGACCCATCGGAGTCGCAAGGCGGGGCGGCGCACCGGACGGAGACGGACATGCAAAAAAACATCATTGGCACGTGAATTCGGTCAATCGAGCAAACGTGAATCTGCAATATACCGTCAGTAGGTTGTGAGTTGCCGAGGCACGTGTCCAATCGTCTAGTAAGCTGTTCGTTAACGAATTACGGTGCGCCGTAGGGGCGGAGGGCGGGCGTTCGCAATGAACCCGCCCAGCGTAGCGCAGTGCAGCGTACGTGTCGTCGGGCGTGGGGGTTGACCGACCTCGCAAGAGGATAGAAGTATTGTATTGCTCGAGGCCTTTCATTCCTCGAGGGCTTCCTCCATAGCACTCGTTCGACGACACGTCCGAATCTGACCGAGACGGACATGCAAAAAAACGGCCGTGGAACAAGTTGGGCAAAAAAACAACCGTGAATCTGCAATATACCGTCAGTAGGCTTGTAAGTTACCGACACCAGTGTCCACCCGTCTAGTAAGCTCTCCGTTAAAGGATGATTGTGCGCTCGCTACGAATCTGCCCAAGCGCAACGGGCGTTGTCTTAGCGTCGGACTTGGGGGCTGACCCACCTCGCAAGAGGTATGGTGTTGTATTGATCGAGGACTTTCACTC
>NW_017619540.1:0-3171 GCF_001879475.1 Ipomoea nil
ACACGTGCCTCGGCAACTCACAACCTACTGACGGTATATTGCAGATTCACGTTTGCTCGATTGACCGAATTCACGTGCCAATGATGTTTTTTGCATGTCCGTCTCCGTCCGGTGCGCCGCCCCGCCTTGCGACTCCGATGGGTCTATGCCGGTCCCCAATAATACGTACGAGCGCGGGAACACTCGTACGAGCCTACGGGACGAGGGGGGCCCGTCCCAACACGTTCCGAAAAAAGTCGACCGGCACCTCAACTACCATACCCCCCTATAGTAGTTAAAAAAAAAAAAACCCCAGTGACAGCAGTAGACACGGTTTGTCCCGTAAATCACACGGTCATTTCGGGTGGTTCCGTGCATTTTTTTTTCAAATGTTATTGCATGGTCCTTTAGTTTAGAGCATTTTAACAATGCTTGGTAAATTTCAAAGCGTTTGGATGATTATTTCATTGAAAACGACGATGTCCAAATTTATGCCAGCTGTCCGCAAAGTTCCTTGTCTGACTTAGCCAAGTACTTGGGATTGTTGGGAATGTGAGAGGAATATATGGCATATCGTTTGCCTCACTAATTAAATAGTACAATAAGCTAAAACAAATGTATATGCCATTTTGGCACGAGAACGACGTAAAACGACATAGGCCAAGGCATAACACAGAACCGTCGTAAAAGTACTGGGGTGGCAGGCGGGTAAACCTCTGTTGCGTGATATTTTCCGCATCCGTCCGCAACTGTGCGCAATTTGGGCGCCCTTTCCGCATAAGTCCGCATCGGCACCCTCGTTCCGCATAAGTCCGCAACCTCGGCACCCCCGTTCCGCATAAGTCCGCAACTTGGGCACCCTCGTACCGCAACTTTCCGCAACTCGGCACCTCGTACCGCAACTTTCCGCAACCTCGTACCGCAACTTTCCGCAACCTCGCACACCCGTACCGCAACTTTTCCGCAACCTCGGCACACCCTTCCGCATAAGTCCGCAACCGCACCCCGTACCGCAATTTCCGCAACTTGGGCACGTACCGCATAAGTCCGCAACTTGGCACCCTCGTACAACTTTCCGCAACCTCGGCACCCCCGTACCGCAATTTTCCGCAACCTCGGCCCACCCGTACCGCAACTTTCCGCAACCTCGCCCACCCGTACCGCAACTTTCCGCAACCTCGGCACCCCCGTACCGCAATTTTCCGCAACGTCGGCCCACCGTACCGCAATTTTCCGCAACGTCGGCCACCCGTACCGCAACTTTCCGCAACCTTACCGCAACTTCCGCAACCTCGGCACCCCCGTACCGCAACTTTCCGCACCTCGGCACCCGTACCAACTTTCCGCAACCTCGGCACACCCGTACGCAACTTTCCGCAACCTCGGCACACCCGTACTTTCCGCAATACCGCAACTTTCCGCAACCTCGGCACCCGTACCGCATAAGTCCGCAACCTCGGCACCCTCGTACCGCATAAGTCCGCAACCTCGGCACCCTCGTACCGCATAAGTCCGCACCTCGGCACCCTCGTACCGCATAAGTCCGCAACTTGGGCACCCTCGTACCGCAACTTTTTTCTCGTACCGCAACTTTCCGCAACTTGGGCACTCTCGTACCGCAACTTTCCGCAACTTGGGCACCCTCGTACCGCAACTTTCCGCAACTTGGGCACCCTCGTACCGCATAATTCCGCAACCTGCACCCTCGTTCCGCATAAGTCCGCAACCTCGCCCCTCGTACCGCATAATTCCGCAACCTCGGCACCTCGTACCGCATGAGTCCGCAACTTAGGCACCAACGTTGCGCATAAGCCCGCACTTAGGCACCCTCGTTCCGCATAAGTCCGCAACTTAGGCACCCTCGTACCCATAAGTCCGCAACTTGGGCACCTCGTTCCGCATGAGCCCGCAACGTAGGCAACTCGTTCCGGTCCGGCACTTAGGCACACTCGTTCCGCATGAGTCCGCAACTTAGGCACGCTCGTACCCATAAGTCCGCAACTTGGGCACACTCGTTCCGCATGAGCCCGCAACGTAGGCACACTCGTTCCGCACAAGTCCGGCACTTAGGCACACTCGTTCCGCATGAGTCCGCAACTTAGGCACACTCGTTCCGCATATGCCCGCAACGTAGGCACACTCGTTCCGCATGAGTCCGCAACGTAGGCACGCTACTTCGGCACACTCGTTCCGCACAAGTCCGCAACTTCGGCACACTCGTTCCGCAACTGTCCGCTACTTAGGCACACTCGTTCCGCAACTGTCCGCAACTTAGGCGCACTCGTTCCGCATGAGTCCGCAACTTAGGCACACTCGTTCCGCATATGCCCGCAACGTAGGCAACACTCGTTCCGCATATGCCCCGCAACGTAGGCACGCTCGTTCCGCACAAGTCCGCAACTTAGGCACGCTCGTTCCGCACAAGTCCGCAACTTAGGCACGCTCGTTCCGCACAAGTCCGATACTTAGCACACTCGTTCCGCACAAGTCCGCTACTTAGGCACACTCGTTCCGCATGAGTCCGCAACTTAGGCACACTCGTTCCGCATGAGTCCAACTTAGGCACACTCGTTCCGCATATGCCCGCAACGTAGGCACACTCGTTCCGCACAAGTCCGGCACTTAGGCACGCTCGTTCCGCACAAGTCCGCACTTAGGCACTCGTTCCGCATGAGTCCGCAACTTAGGCACGCTCGTTCCGCATATGCCCGCAACGTAGGCACACTCGTTCCGCACAAAGTCCGCAAAGCGCCGCAACGTAGGCACCATCGTTCCGCATGAGTCCGCAACTTAGGCACCATCCGTTCCGCAACAGTCCGCACTTAGGCACCATCGTTCCGCATGAGTCCGCAACTTAGGCACTAACGTTGCGGCATGAAGTCAGCAACTTAGGCACACTCGTTCCCCATAAGCCCGCAACGTAGGCACCATCGTTCCGTCCGCAACTTAGGCACGCTCGTCCGCACTCCGCAACTTAGGCACCTCGTTCCGCACAAGTCCGCTACTAGGCACACTCGTTCCGCATAAGTCCGCAACGTAGGCACACTCGTTCGCACAATCCGCAACTTAGGCACACTCGTTCCGCATAAGTCCGAAACTTAGGCACACTCGTTCCGCAGCCCGCAACGTAGGCACACTCGTTCCGCATAAGTCCCGCAACGTAGGCACACGTCGTTCCGCACAAGTCCGCAA
>NW_017619541.1:0-3427 GCF_001879475.1 Ipomoea nil
GAATTCCTAGTAAGCGCGAGTCATCAGCTCGCGTTGACTACGTCCTGCCCTTTGTACACACGCCCGTCGCTCCTACCGATTGAATGATCCGGTGAAGTGTTCGGATCGCGGCGACTGGGCGGTTCGCTGCCCGCGACGTCGCGAGAAGTCCACTGAACCTTATCATTTAGAGGAAGGAGAAGTCGTAACAAGGTTTCCGTAGGTGAACCTGCGGAAGGATCATTGTCGAAACCTGTCACAGCAGAACGACCGGAGAACACGTTTGTTATTCACTATCGTCGTCCGGAGACTCGTCTCGGGCGATCAACCAACCCCCGGCGCGGAACGCGCCAAGGAATACCGCATCGAGATGGCCGGCCGCCCTTGCACCGTTATCGCGGATCGCTCGGGCGGCGTCGGCGTCTTACTTAACAAAATACGACTCTCGGCAACGGATATCTCGGCTCTCGCATCGATGAAGAACGTAGCGAAATGCGATACTTGGTGTGAATTGCAGAATCCCGTGAACCATCGAGTCTTTGAACGCAAGTTGCGCCCGAAGCCGTTAGGCGCACGTCTGCCTGGGCGTCACGCATCGCGTCGCCCCCCTGCTCGGCCCCTCGGCCGAGCTTGGGGAGCGGATGGTGGCCTCCCGCCTAAGTGCCGGACTTGTGCGGAACGAGTGTGCCTACGTTGCGGGCTCATGCGGAAGCGAGTGTGCCCAAGTTGCGGACTTATGGGTAGAGCGTGCCTAAGTTGCGGACTCATGCGGAACGAGTGTGCCTAAGTGGCCGGACTTGTGCGGAACGAGTGTGCCTACGTTGGCGGGCTCATGGGAACGAGTGTGCCCAAGTTGCGGACTTATGGGGTACGAGGGTGCCTAAGTTGCGGACTTATGAACGAGGGTGCCTAAGTTGCGGGCTTATGCGCAACGTTGGTGCCTAGTTGCGGACTCATGCGGTACGAGGGTGCCGAGGTTGCGGAATTATGCTAGCGAGGGTGCCGAGGTTGCGGACTTATGCGGAACGAGGGTGCCGAGGTTGCGGAATTAACGAGGGTGCCCAGTTGCGGAAAGTTGCGGTACGAGGTGCCCAAGTTGCGGAAGTTGCGGTAGCGAGAGTGCCAAGTTGCGGAAAGTTGCGGTACGAGGTGCCCAAGTTTGCGGAAAGTTGCGGTACGAGGGTGCCCAAGTTGCGGACTTATGAACGAGGGTGCCGAGGTGCGGATGCGGGGTGCCGAGGTTGCGGACTTATGCGGTCGAGAGGTTGCGGACTTATGCGGTACGAGGGTGCCGAGGTTGCGGACTTATGCGGTACGAGGGTGCCGAGGTTGCGGACTTATGCGGTACGAGGGTGCCGAGGTTGCGGAAAGTTGCGGTACGGGTGTGCGAGGTTGCGGAAACGAGGTGTGCCGAGGTGGCGGAAAGTTGCGGTACGGGTGGCCGAAAGTTGCGGTAAGGTTGCGGAAAGTTGCGGTACGGGGTGCCCGGTACGGGTGGGCGACGTTGCGGAAAATTGCGGTACGGGTGGGCGGTTGGCGGTTGCGGTACGGGGGTGCCGAGGTTGCGGAAAGTTGCGGTACGGGTGGGCCGAGGTTGGGGAAAGTTGCGGTAAGGTTGCGGAAATTGCGGTACGGGGGTGCCGAGTTGCGGAAGCGGTACGAGGGTGCCCAGTTGCGGACTTATGCGGTACGAGAGTGCCCAAGTTGCGGAAAAACGGGGGGTGCCGAGGTTGCGGACTTATGCGGAACGAGGTTGCGGAAAGTTGGCGTACGGGTGTGCTGAGGTTGCGGAAAGTTGCGGTACGAGGGTGCCGAGGTTGCGGAAAGTTGCGGTACGAGGGTGAAAGGTTGCGGAAAGTTGCGGTACGAGGGTGCCCAAGTTGCGGACTTATGCGGAACGGGTGCCGAGGTTGCGGACTTATGCGGAACGAGGGTGCCGAGGTTGCGGACTTATGCGGAACGAGGGCGCCAAATTGCGCACAGTTGCGGACGGATGCGGAAAATATCACGCAACAGAGGTTTACCCGCCTGCCACCCCAGTACTTTTACGACGGTTCTGTGTTATGCCTTGGCCTATGTCGTTTTACGTCGTTCTCGGTGCCAAAATGGCATATACATTTGTTTTAGAGCTTATTGTACTATTTAATTAGTGAGGCAAACGATATGCCATATATTCCTCTCACATTCCCAACAATCCCAAGTACTTGGCTAAGTCAGACAAGGAACTTTGCGGACAGCTGGGCATAAATTTGGACATCGTCGTTTTCAATGAAATAATCATCCAAACGCTTTGAAATTTACCAAGCATTGTTAAAATGCTCTAAACTAAAGGACCATGCAATAACATTTGAAAAAAATGCACGGAACCACCCGAAATGACCGTGTGATTTACGGGACAAACCGTGTCTACTGCTGTCACTGGGTTTTTTTTTTTAACTACTATAGGGGGGGTATGGTAGTTGAGGTGCCGGTCGACTTTTTCGGAACGTGTTGGGACGGGCCCCCTCGTCCCGTAGGCCTCGTACGAGTGTTCCCGCCGCTCGTACGTATTATTGGGACCGGCATAGACCCATCGGAGTCGCAAGGCGGGGCGGCGCACCGGACGGAGACGGACATGCAAAAAAACATCATTGGCACGTGAATTCGGTCAATCGAGCAAACGTGAATCTGCAATATACCGTCAGTAGGTTGTGAGTTGCCGAGGCACGTGTCCAATCGTCTAGTAAGCTGTTCGTTAACGAATTACGGTGCGCCGTAGGGGCGGAGGGCGGGCGTTCGCAATGAACCCGCCCAGCGTAGCGCAGTGCAGCGTACGTGTCGTCGGGCGTGGGGGTTGACCGACCTCGCAAGAGGATAGAAATATTGTATTGCTCGAGGCCTTTCATTCCTCGAGGGCTTCCTCCACAGCACTCGTTCGACGACACGTCCGGATCTGACCGAGACGGACATGCAAAAAAACGGCCGTGGAACAAGTTGGGCAAAAAAACAACCGTGAATCTGCAATATACCGTCAGTAGGCTTGTAAGTTACCGACACCAGTGTCCACCCGTCTAGTAAGCTGTCCGTTAAAGGATGATTGTGCGCTCGCTACGATCTGCCCAAGCGCAACGGGCGTTGTCTTAGCGTCGGACTTGGGGGCTGACCCACCTCGCAAGAGTATGGTGTTGTATTGATCGAGGACTTTCACTCCTCGAGGTCTTCCTCCACCCGATGGCGCGACGGACTCACAACCAATGCGTACGGCGAGATGGAAATTCGGTAGTTACCTTTCGTAACTATCGACGCGGGCACTGAGGGAGACGGACATGCAAAAAACGTCGTTGGCGCGGGTTGTCGGTCAATCGAGCAACCGTGAATCTGCAACATACCGTAGTAGGTTGTGAGTTACCGAGACCCGTTTCCAACCGTCTAGTAAGCTGTTCGTTAGAGGATGATTGTGCTCCGGACG
>NW_017619542.1:0-22656 GCF_001879475.1 Ipomoea nil
CCCCCTCCTCCCTCCCCCTCCTGGGGCCCTCCTCCGCGGGGCCTCCTCGCTCTGCCCCTCGGTTTTGTTGCGCCCTGGGTTCCCTCTTCGCCTTCCTTCCTTCCTTGGCTCTGCCGGGTCTTTCTTTCCGCTTTCTTCTTTCTTGCTTTCTCCTCCGGGGCCTTCTTGGCCCTTCTTGTGTGGTGCGCGCTTCTTGTGGTGCCGCTCTCGGTGCCTCTCTCTCCCTCTTTCTCTCTTTCCGCCTCCTCCTTCGGGCCTGCCTGGTCTGGGTTTCCTCCTTCTCTTCCTTCTCGGCCTCCGGCCTTGTTTTCGGGCTCCGGGTCCCTGGTCCCTCGTGGCCCCTCTTCCTTCCTTCCCGCGCCTCCTCCTCCTCCTCTGCCTCGTCCCCGGCCTCCTTCCTTTCTTCCTCCTCGGCCTCCGCCTCTCCTTTCGGCCCGGGTCCCCGGTTCCTGGTGGCCCTCCTTCCTTCCTTCCCGGGCCCCCTCCCCGCCTTCCCTCCTCTTTCCTTCTTCTTCCGGGCTTCCTTCCCTCCTTCCTCCGGGCTTGCCGGCCGTCCCCCGGGGTGTTCCCCTCTCCCCCCCTTCCGCGCCGCTTCGTCCCCGCCGCTTCGCCCTCCTTGCGGGGGTCCCGCGTCCCCGGTCGTCCGGTGGTCCTCTCGCGCCCGTCTTCTGCGGGGCCCCTGTCTCCTTGTCTGTCTCTGTGTGCTGGGTTTTTGGGCCCGCTTCGGTTTCCCGGGCTCCGCGCGTGGGTTTCCCCCCTCCGGCCCCCGTGCCTTTCGGCCTTCGGCTCCCCGTTTTCCCGGTTGCCCCTTCGGGTGTGCGGTTGCCCCCTTGTCTGGCCTCGTTCCCTCGGGCCTCCCGCCTGTGGTTTGCCGGGTCGCCCGGGTTTTGCCCTCCGGCGGGGGCCGCTTTCCCGCGGGCGGGCCGGCCTTCGGCTCGGCTGGGTTCCGGGTTCTCGCTTTTCCGTGCCTCTTCTGGTTTGCTGCTTTGCTCCCGCCGTCTTGCCGCCCTGCTGCTCCTTCTTCCTTGGTGTTGGCCCTTGCTTGCCTTTCCGCTCCTTGTTCGCCCTTGCTTCCCCGGCTCCCGTTTCCTCCTTCTCTCCTCTCTTGCGGGCCTCTCCCGTGCTGCTTTCCCCCTTCCTTCGTTCCTGCGTCCCCGGTCTTGCCCCCGTTTGGTCCCCCCCGCCGCTCTCTTCGGGCGCCCTTCCCCCTTCTTCCCCCCGTCTCTTGGGCGTCGCTCCGCTTTGGTTGCCTTTTTCTTCTTGCCTTTCCTCTCTTCTTTCGTGCGTGCCCTTCTTCGTCCGCCTTCCTGTCTTCTCCGCGGTTCGGCTTGTTGTGCCCTTTTGTGTTCCTTTTCCTGCTGCCGGTGTCCTTGCCTGCTCTTTTTCTTCTTGCCGCGCCGTTGGTTCCCTCCTCTCGTTGTGGCCTGCCTCGGTGCGTTTCCGCGTCCTCTCCTTTCCTTGTGGGTCCTTCCTGCCCCTTGCGCTCTTGGCCCCCCTGTGCTCTTTCCTTTTTGCCTCGCCCCCCGGGCTCCGTCGTTCTTGCTTCCCTCCCCCTTGTCCGGCGTCCTCTGCTTTGCTTGCCCGCTCTCCCTGGTTTGGCGGCGTCCCGCTCCCTCCTTCGCCTTTTGCCTTTTCCGGCCTTTGTGCGTCCTTCGCCCGCGTTCCCCCTCGTCTCCTTGGTCTGCCCCCTCCTTTCTGCCCCTCCTCCCTCGTCGGTTGCCTCGTCGCCTCCCCCTTCCCCTCCCCGTGTCCTGCCCTTGGTTGTGCTTTTCCGCCGGTGTCTTGCGTGTCCCGGTCTTTTCCCGCTGCCCCCCTGTTTGGGCGCCCCCTGGTTCCTTCCCCCCGCCTCGCGTTCCTCCCTCGCGGCCCCCCCGTGCGCCCCGCCTCCCTCCCCGCGGGGTTCCGCCCTCCGCCCCTTGTCCCCGTGGGCGCGCGGTGGGCGGTCGTCCGCCTGCCCCGCTCCTGTCCGGGCCCGTCCCGGTCCGCCCCGGTCCCGTCCCGGCCCCGTTCGGGTCCCCTCCCGGTCCCGTTGGGGCCCCGCGGGCCGGTGCCTCGGCCGCGTGCCTTTCTTCGGGCCCCTCCCCCGCCTGCCCCGCTTCCCGTCCCGCCCCGCCCCTGCCCCTGTGCCCCCTCCCCGGTCCTTGCCTCCCTCGGCTGCCCCCTCGTCTCGTTTTCTTGCTCCTTCCGTCCGCGTTCTCGCTGCGTCCCGCCTCTCGCCTGTTCTTTCCGTTCCGTCGGTCGGGTCCGGTTTCCCCTTCGCCCCCTCGTCCCCTTCCCCGGGCCGTTGGTTCTCCGCCCCCTTTGTCTTTTCCTTGCTTGCTTGCTGCCCCGCCTTCTTGGTTTTTCTTGGCGTTCGGCTTGTCGCTCGTTCTTTGTTCCCTCCTTTGGTGCCCCCGTGCTTGGTGCTGCGTTTCTCTTCCTTGGCCTGCCTTTGCTTGCCTGCCCTTTGCCGTCGCCTGGTGTTTTGGCGCTTTTGTGTGTTCCCTGTCCTTCTTCCGGTGCCTTCCCCCCTCCCGGTCCTTGTTCCCCGGTCCGGCCCTTCTTGCCGGGCGGCTCTCGTTGTCTGCTCCTTTCTCTGCGTCTGTGTCCCTCTTGCCTTGCCCTCCGTCTCGGTCCTGCCTCCCCTTTTCCGTGCGCCTCCGCTGGCGGCTCGCTCGCGGTCGTGGGTGGGGTCTTTTCTTCGTGGGTTTTGCGTTGCCTCGCTGCGTCTGCTCTTCCCTTGCCTTTTTGCCTTCGCCCGCCCCCCCCCCCCTTTTTGGCCGCGTCCCTGCCGCCCTCGCCCCCTTCCCCCCCGGCGGGGCTGGCTCGTCCGGGTGCCGTGGTTCCCTTCTCCTTCCCTTCCTGCCCGGCTGCGCCGCCGTTGTCGTCCCCTCGGCCCGGGGTCTCCTTTTTCCTGCGTTTCCTGCGCGGTTGGGCTCTCTTGGTCCCGTCGGGTCCCCCCCTCCTGTCGTCGCCCGCCCCGCCCCGGCCGCTTCGGCCCTCTGCCCGTGCGTTCGGTGTGGCCCCTTCCTTCCCGGCCTGGGCTTTGGTGGGGTCCCCCTTCCTTCCTTCTTTGGTTCTTCCGTGGCCCCGGCCGGTCCCGCTGTCTTCCCGCCTTCGCCTTTGGCGCCCTTCGCGTCTCGCTGGTGCTCTCTTCGCGTTTGTCCGGTTCTGCGGCGGTGCCTTTCCTGTCCTTCCTTGTTTCGGGCGTCGCCTCGGCTGTCGTCCCTGCCTCCCCTGCCGCCGTCCTCCCGGTGGGGTCGGCCTCCTCGGTTCCTGCGGTCCCTGCGTCTGGCGGGTGCGGGGTGGCGTCGTCCTTGTCGCCGTGCCCCTCGGTCCTCTTCGTTGCCCCCCCGGTTGTTGCCCCTCCGTTCTTTGTGGCCCTCTCCCCGCTCCCCTCGTGTCTTGCCGTCGCCCGCGGCTCTCTCTCCGTGGCGTTCCTCTGGGCCTTCTCCTCCCCCGCGGCTTTTGTTGCCGGTTCGGCTTCCTTCTTCGCGGCGTGTGGGCTCCTTGCCTGTCTTCTTCTTGGCGCCCTGCTGCTGGTTTTCCGGGTCCCTCTTTCTTGTCCTGCTGCGTCCGTGTGCTGCCCCCTTCCCTTGGTGTGGTCCGCGTCGGGGGCGTTCTTTTCGCGCGGGCTCCCGTGCGGGGCGGTTCTGTGTCGGTTTCCCCCTCTCCCCGCGCGTCCTCCGCTTCCTGCCTCCTCTGTTCCTTCCTCCCTCGCGTTCCCGCCTCCTGTCCTCCCGTCCGGTCTTCCGCGTCTTCTCCTCGGGTCCCCCTTCGGCTCTGCTCCCCCCTGTCCCCCCCCCGCTTTTCCGCTCTTTCCCCCTTCTCCCTCCCGGTGCCCTCTCCTTCCCTCCCCCCCTCCTCCCGCGTCCGGGGTGCTCTGCCCCCCCTGCGCTCGCGCCCTCCGGTGCCCCGGCTCCCTCCCTCCTCTCCTCCTCCTGTCCCTGCCTCCCCTGGCCCGCCGGCCGCCCGGGCCCCTCTCTCCTTCTCCGTCCCCGCTTCTCGCGCGCTCCCGTGCCTTCCTCTTCTGTGCCTGCCCGCCCCCTCTCTCTGTTCCGCGCGCGCTGCTGGTCCCCCCTCCCCCGCGTTGCCCTCCCTCCCTCTCGCGCTCTCTCTCGCTCTCCGCCCCCCTTTTGCCGCCTGCCGCTCTCTCCTCCGCGCCTCTCGCTTTTCCCCCGGGCCTGCCTCGCCCGCTCCGGCTCGCCCCCCGCCCCCGTTCTCCCCGCGTCTCCCCTCCCCCCCGGCCCGCCCGCTCCGCTGCGCCCCCTTCCTCCTCCCCCCCCTCCCCCTCCCCCGCCTCCCTCCCTCGTCCCCTCCCCCCTCTCCTCCTCCCCCCTCCTCCCTCTCTCCTCCCCTCGCCCCCTTTGTTGGCGCCCCCGGCCCCCTCGCCTGCCCCTCCCTGCGGGTCCGCGCCTCTCGCTCTGCCCCGGCCCCGCCGCCCCCTGCCCCGTCTCCCCTTCCGGCGGCGCCGCTCGCCCCCGCCTGCTGGCCCTTTGTCCTCCCTCCTCTTTCTCTCCCTGCCCGGTCTTTCCCCGCCTGGTTCCCCGTTGGGCTGGTTCTCCGCCCCTTCCCCTGCCCGTCTCGTGGCCCTTTGTCCTCTCTCCTCTTTCTCTCCCTGCCCGGTCTCTCCCCGCCTGGTTCCCCGCCGGTCTGGTTCTCCGCCCCTCCGCCTGCCCGTCTCGTGGCCCTTCGTCCTCTCTCCTCTTTCTCTCCCTGCCCGGTCTCTCCCCGCCTGGTTCCCCGCCGGTCTGGTTCTCCGCCCCCCCGCCTGCCCGTCTCGCCCGCTTGCTCTCCCCCCCTCGGGGTTCCCTGCCCCCCTCCCCCTCGCCCGCCCTGCCCCCCCCTTCCCCCTTGGGCCGGGGGCGCCCCCGTCTCCCCCCCCTCTGCGTGCTCCTTCCCCTCCTCCGCCTCGTCCTCCGGGGTTCCTCCTTCTTTCCCCTCGGTCCCCGGGCTCCCCCTTCCCCTCGCCTGCCCTCTCTCCGCCTCCTCCCCCTCCGCCCGGTCCCCGCCCTCTCCCCTCGCCCTCGGCCCGCTCGCCGGCGTCCGTTGGGCCCCCCGGGGGTCGGGGCCCCTCCCCCGGGGCCGCCGGCTCCCCCGTGGGGTCCTTTCCCGCGGGTCGCCGGTGGGTGGGGTCCCCCGCCGGCTGCCCGCCGGCTCCCTGTTCCGGGCCGCGGGTGCCGGCGGGCCGCTGCCCGCCCGCCGGCTGCCCGCTGCCGGCTGCCCCTTCGGCCGCGGGTCGGTGGCGGGTCCCCTCCCCCCCCTCCCCCCCCTGCCTCTTTTCCCCCCCCCGCCCCGGGCCCCTTTGTGGCCCCCGCCCCCCTGCTTCGCCCCTTTCCCCCGCCCTTCCCGCCCCCCGTCGCCCCTTCCCGGCTCCCCTCCGCGCCCCTCCGGCCCCTCCCCTCTCCTGCTTTTCTCCCCTCCTCCCCCCCCCCCTGCGCTTCCCCCCCCCTCTCCCCGCCTCCTCTCCTCCGCTCCCCCTCGGGTTCTCCTCCCTTTTCTCTCCCCCGCCTCCGCTTCGTCTTCTCCTTCCCGCTTCGGTCCGCCTCCCCCTCCGCCTCCCGCCTCCCTCCCTTCTCCCGCCCCCCTCTCCTCCTCCCGCCCTCCTCTCCTCCTCCCGCCCCCCTCCTTCTCCCGCCTCTCCCCTCTCCCGCTCCCCCCTGGCCTCCTCCCCTCCCTCCTCCCTCCTCCTCTCCCCCTCCTCCCTCCCCCTCCTCTGGGGCCCTCCTCCGGGGGCCTCCTCGCTCTGCCCCTCGGTTTTGTTGCGCCCTGGGTTCCCTCTTCGCCTTCCTTCCTTCCTTGGCTCTGCCGGGTCTTTCTTTCCGCTTTCTTGCTTTCTTGCTTTCTTCTCCGGGGCTTCTTGGCGCTCTTTGGGTGGTGGGCGTTCTTCTTGTGGTGGGGGTTTCTCGGTGCCTCTTCCGTCCCCTCTTTCTCTCTTTCGGCGTCCTCGTTCGGCCCTCCTCTTCTGGGCTTGCTCCTTCTCTTTCTTTTGGGCCTCCGGCTTGGGTTTCGGGCTCCGGGCCCGTGGCCTCTGGTGGGCCTTTCCTCCTTCCTTCTTGTGCTTTCCTTCTTTCTTTTGGGTCCTTGCTTCCCTGCTTTCCTTGCTCTTTCGGGGTCGTCCCCCGGGGTGTTCCCCTCTCCCCCCTTCTCGGGCCGCTTCGTCCCCGCCGCTTGGTCCTTGCCGCGTGCCTTTCTCTTCGTTCCCTGGTGTGCCCCGTTCGGGGTCGCGTTCCCTCCTTGTGTCTTTGCGCTCCCCGTTGCTTCCTCGGTCCCCTGGTTGGTCCCGCGGCCTTTCCCCCTTTCTCTGGCTCGGCGCCGGGTGTTTCTTGTCTTGGTGTCCCGGCTCCTCCCGGGTCTTTCTTCGTCTCCTCGTGCCTCGTCGCGGTTCCCGCCCTCGGGTTGCCGCCCGTGGCTCGGGTCGTGTCCGTCTTTCTTTCGCTGGGCTCTGTGGCCTCCGTTGTGTCCTCGTTCTCGTTCGCCGGGTCGGGCGCGGCGCTCGGCTCGGTTCCCCCCTTTTTCTCTGCTTTCCTCGGGGCCGCTCCCTCGCGGGCTGCGCTTTCCTTTCCTTCCGCCTCTCCTCCCCCCTCGTGTGGGCGCGCTTCTCCCCCGCCCTTGTCCCCGGTGTTGCCTCGGCTTGTTTCCTCTTTCGGTCGGCCTCGGCCTTCTGGCGGTCCTGGGCCGCCTTCCTCCTTTCCCGGCTGTGCTTGCCCTTGGTGCTTGTGTCCTTGTCGGTGTTGGGGCCCTCGTGTTCTTGGGTCGCCCCTGTCTTCCCCCCTCCGGGGGTTCTGCCCTTTTGTCCGTCTCGCGCTTCGTCGGGTGCCCTCCGCCTGCTCGCGTGGTCGCTGTTGTTGTCTGCGCCTTCCCTCCGGTCTCGGTGTTCCTCCCCTGTCCCTTGCCCGTCCCCCCGCCGGCTCTTCGCCTGTCTTCGCGCGTCTGCCTGGTCCTCTCGGTTTGGCCGTCCGTGGTGGGGTGGCCCGCCGTGCTTCGTTTTCGTTGTGTCCCCCCGGCTCCTTGCCGTGCTTTCCCGCCTTGTGCGCGGCCCCTGGCGTCTCTCTCGGCTCCGCTGTTTCGGGGGCCTCCGTGCTCCTTCCCTCCTCGGCTCCCGTCGGCTTGGGCTCCGTTGTGTCCTTGTCCCCGTTTCCTTCCTGGCGCTGCCTCGCGCTGTTTTGGTTCGTCGGTCCCCTCTGCCCCCCTCTTCTCCTTGCCGGTCTTTCGTTGGGGGTCGTCCTCCGCCGCCTCCCTGGCTCTGGCCTCCCCCTTTCCTTGTGGTCTCTCCCGGGGTTGTCCGCGTCCCTTGGGCTTGCCTCGTTCGGCCTTCCCCCTTTGGCCCTTCCGGCCCCTGGCCCCGCCCTCCGCGCTTTCCTTTTTCCTGTTGGGCCCCCCCCCGCCCTTTTTCCCTCTTGGTCTCGTTTGTCCCCCCCTGGGTGCCCTGCGTCTGGGGCGTTGTGTCCTTCCTCCCCGCTTTGTTGCTTTCCCGTGGGGGTGCGTTGCGGGCCCGCCCCCCCTCCTTGGTCCCGGCGCCTGCCGTCTTCGTGTCTTTTGCCGGGTCCTTCCTTCCCCTGGGTTCGGTCGCGGCGGCTTTTCTCTCGTTCCGGCTCCTGCTGTTGCCCTCTTTTGCTTTCCTCGCCGCGCGTCGGTCCGCCTTGTGCTGTTGCCTCCGTGGCTGTCGGGGTGGTTTTGCCCTTGTTTTCTTCTTTCCCCCTTCCGTCTTTGGCCGTCCCTGTCCCGTTGGTCCGGTCGGCTCCCCGTGGTGTTGCGGGCGTGGTTCGTCTTCCTGCTTCGGGCCTCCGCCCCCCGTTCGCTTTTCCCTCCTGGTCTTGGCTGTCCCGGTCGTCGTCCTTTCTGCGTTCTCCCCCCCTCCGTTGTCTCCTGTTTCGGTCTTTCTGGGTGCCGCTGTCCTTTCGGCTCTTCTGGTCCGTGTCCCTCTTGCCTTGCCCCCCGTCTCCGTCCTGCCTCCCCCTTTTTCGTGCGCCCCCGCTGGCGGCTCGCTCGCGGTCGTGGGTGGGGTCGTTTTCCTTCGTGGGTTTTGCGCTGCCTGGCTGCGTCGGCTCTTCCTCGGCCTTTTTGCCTTCGCCCGCCCCCCCCCCCTTCTTGGCTGCGTCCCTGCCGCCCTCGCCTCCTTCCTCCCCGGCGGGGCTGGCGCGTCCGGGTGCCGTGGTTCCCTTCTCCTTCCCTTCTTGCCCGGCCGCGCCGCCGTCGTTGTCCCCTTGGCCGGGGGTTTCCTTTTTCCTGCGTTTGTTGCGGGGTTGGGCTCTCCTGGTGCCGTCGGGTCCCCCTCTCCTGTCGTCGCCCGCCCCGCCTCGGCCGCTTCGGCCTTCGGTGCGTGCGCTTGGTGTGGTCCCTTCTTTCCCGGCCCGGCTTCTTGGCGGGGTCCCCCTTCCTCCCTTCCTTGGTTCTCCCGTGCCCCCGGCCGGCCCCGCTGTCTTTCCCCCTTCGCCTTTCGCGCCCTTGGCGTCTCGTTGGTGCTCTCTTCGCGTTTGCCGGGTTCTGCGGCGGTGTCTTTCCTGTTCTTCCTTGTTTCGGGCGTCGCCTCGGCTGTCGTCCCTGCCTCCCCTGCCGCCGTCCTCCCCGTGGGGTCGGCCTCCTCGGTTCCTGCGGTCCCTGCCTCTGGCCGGCGCGTTGGTGCGTCCGCCGGGCCTTCCGGTGCCTTCCTCGTGCCCGTCCCGTGTCCGGCCGGCTGTTTTCTGCCTGTCCGGTTTGGCCCCCTGTCTTTGGTGCTCCCCGGCTCTTCGCTCCCTCTTTGCGCCTCCCCCTGCCCCTTTCCGTTGGTCGCCCCGTCGTCGCTTCGGGGCCGGGGGTCCTTCTTCTTTCTCGTGCCTTGGTTCCGTTCCCTGTCGTCGCTGCCTCGGCGCCTGCTCCCTCCTTCTTTTTCCCCCCCCCCTGGCGCTCCCCCTGGGGCGGTGCTCGGCCGGCTGTCGTCCTTGTCTCGCCCTTCTTGCCGTTGCGTCTTTCCGTTCCTTCCTTTCTTTTGGTGCTCCTCGGTCGGGCGGTTTCGCCCTTGGGGCCGCGCCCGGTCCGCGCTCTCTGGTGCCCTCGCCTTCTCTGCCTGGGGGTGCCCCGGGGCTTTCGTCCGGGCCGCCGTCGGTGCCTTCGTTTCCCCCTGGCTGGTTTGTGGTTCGGGGGTTTTGGTGCTGCGGTCCTCGCCCGCCCTCGGCCGGCCTCGCTTCCCTTGTTTCGGTCTTTCTTCCTTTTCCTCCTGTTCCCCCCTTTGCTCCCGGCTTCCTGGTGGGTCCCCTGGTCGCTCCCCTCTTCCCGTTTGGTCCCCGTCGGCCCCCTTTTTGTTCTCCGCCTCGGCTTTGTGCTTGGTCTTTCCCTCGCCCCTCCCTGCCCCCCTCCCTTGTCCCCCCTCCCGTTTGCCTCGGCTTCCGTTGCTGGGCCCTTCCCCCCCTTGTCTGGTGCTCCTTCTCTTTTCGTCCCTGCGGTCGCCTTCTCGGCTTTCGCCGGCGGCCCCTTTGCCCTGGCGTCGGCCCTTGGTGCTGGTGTTGCGGCCGCGCCTGCGTGGCCCCCTCGGTTGCTCTCCCGCGTTGGTCGCCCCGCGTCCCCTCCCCTGTGGCGGGGGTGGCGTGTCCTCGGCCGGTTCCGGCGCCTCTGTTGCTCTCTCCCCTTTTGGCTTTGCTTCGCGTCCGGCTTCTTCCTTGCGCGGTTGGCGTTGTGCCTTGGCGGGTGCGGCGGCCCTGGGGTTTTTCCGGCCGCGGGTGGGGTTCCTGTGCTTTCCTTCTGCTTTCCTTTTGTTTCCCCGGCGTGTTTCCCGGGGTTGGTTTGGCCCTTGTTGTCGTTGGGCTGCCTTGGCCTCGGCTTCCCTGCGGGTTCCTGGCTCTTGTGTGGCCCGGGCTTTTTGCTCTTCGGGGTCCCGGCCTGTTCTGCCCTTTCGCTCCTGCTCCTCTCGGTGGGTCCTCGCTCGGGGCTGCGGCGCGCCCGTCGGTGGCCTTGTTGGTCGTCTTCCGTGCTCGCGGTTGCCCCTTGTCTTCGGTGGCGGCCTTCTTCGTCTCTGGTGGCTCTTCGGTGGTTGGGCTCGCCTTGTTCTCGTCGCCGTGCTTTTCGGGTTTCCCCGTTGCCTCCGGGGTCTTGTTCGCCGGTGGGTCCTTCGTGCGCCCCCCCGGTGTCGGCCTCGTGTCTGCCGTCGCCGGCGGCTCTTCTTCCTTGGTGGTCCTTCGGGGCCTTTCGGTTGCCCTGCCTCTCTTGTCGCCCGTCCCGCTCCCTTCCTCGCGGGTCGTGGGGTCTTCGTTCCCTGCGCGGGTGGGTGGTTGTGTGCTCGCGCCTTGGTGGTGGCTCTCCCCGTTCTCGTTTGGTCCCGGCTGGGGCCGGTCGTCCTTCGTGCCTGGGCCCTTTGGGCCCGGCGTTGCCGCTTCTGCGTCCGGCCTTCCTGCGGTGGGGCGTTTCGGTGTTCCTCCCTGTCTTCTTCTCGGTGCCCTCCTGGCGTTCCTCGGTCGCTGTTCTTTTGCGTCCTTCCCTTGCTGCCCTCCGCGCCGGGGGGCGTTTCTTTCCGTTCGCGCGGGCTCCGTGCGGCGCGGTTCTGTGTCGGTTTCCCCCTCTCCCCGCGCGTCCTCCGCTTCCTCCCTCCTCTGTTCCTCCGTCCCTCGTGTTTCCGCTTCCTGTCCTCCGGTCTGGCTCTTCCGCGTCTTCTCCTCGGGTCCCCTTCGGCTCTGCTCCCCCCTGTCCCCCCCCCGCTTTTCCCGCTCTTTCCCCCTTCTCCCTCCCGGTGCCCTCTCCTTCCCTCCCCCCCCTCCTCCCGCGTCCGGGGTGCTCTGCCCCCCCTGCGCTCGCGCCCTCCGGTGCCCCGGCTCCCTCCCTCCTCTCCTCCTCCTGTCCTGCCTCCCCTGGCCCGCCGGCCGCCCGGGCCCCTCTCTCCTTCTCCGTTCCCCGTTCTCGCGCGCTCCCGTGCCTTCCTCTTCTGTGCCTGCCCGCCCCCTCTCTCTGTTCCGCGCGCGCTGCTGGTCCCCCCCTCCCCCGCGTTGCCCTCCCTTCCCTCTCGCTCTCTCTCTCGCTCTCCGCCCCTCCTTTTGCCGCCTGCCGCTCTCTCCTCCGCGCCTCTCGCTTTTCCCCCCGGGCCTGCCTCGCCCGCTCGGGCTCGCCCCCGCCCCCGTTCTCCCCCGCCTCTCCCTTCCCCCCGGCCCGCCCGCTCCGCTCGCCCCCTTCCTCCTCCTCCCCCCCTCCCCTCCCCGCCTCCCTCCCTCGTCCCTCCCCCCCTCCTCCTCCCCCTCCTCCCTCTCTCCTCCCCTCGCCCCCTTTGTTGGCGCCCCCGGCCCCCTCGCCTGCCCCTCCCTGCGGGTCCGCGCCTCTCGCTCTGCCCCGGCCCCGCCGCCCCCTGCCCCGTCTCCCCCTCCGGCGGGGTCGCTCGCCCCCGCCCGCTGCCCGCCGTCTCTCTCCTCTTTCTCTCCCTGCCCGGTCTTTCCCCGCCTGGTTCCCCGTTGGGCTGGTTCTCCCCCCTTCCCCTGCCCGTCTCGTGGCCCTTTGTCCTCTCTCCTCTTTCTCTCCCTGCCCGGTCTCTCCCCGCCTGGTTCCCGCCGGTCTGGTTCTCCCCCCCTTCCGCCTGCCCGTCTCGTGGCCCTTCGTCCTCTCTCCTCTTTCTCTCCCTGCCCGGTCTCTCCCCGCCTGGTTCCCCGCCGGTCTGGTTCTCCGCCCCCCCGCCTGCCCGTCTCGCCCGCTTGCTCTCCCCCCCTCGGGGTCCCTGCCCCCCTCCCCCTCGCCCGCCCCTGCCCCCCCCTTCCCCCCTTGGGCCGGGGGCGCCCCGTCTCCCCCCCTCTGCGTGCTCCTTCCCCTCCTCCGCCTCGTCCTCCGGGGTTCCTCCTTCTTTCCCCTCGGTCCCCGGGCTCCCCCTTCCCCTCGCCTGCCCTCTCTCGCCTCCTCCCCCTCCGCCCGGTCCCCGCCCTCTCCCCCTCGCCCTCGGCCCCGCATTCCCGGCGTCCGTTGGGCCCCCCGGGGGCCGGGGCCCCTCCCCCGGCGCCGCCCCCCCGCTGGGGCCCTTCCACGGCGGTCGCCGGTGGGTGGGGCCCCCCGCCGCTGGCCCGCCGGCTCTCCGGGCCGCGGGTCGCCGGCCGGACCGCTGCCCGCCCCGCTGGCTGCCCGCATGCCGGGGCTTCCTCTCCGGCCGGGTCGGTGGCGGTCCCCCCTCCCCCCTCCCCCCCCCTGCCTCTTTCTCCCCCCCGCCCGGGCCCCTTGTGCCCCCGCCCCCTGCTTCGCCCCTTTCCCCCGCCCTCCGCCCCCGTCGCCCCTTCCCGGCTCCCCTCCGCGCCCCCCCGGCCCCTCCCCTCTCCTGCTTTTCTCCCCCTCCTCCCCCCCCCTGCGCTTCCCCCCCTCCCCCCGCCTCCCCTCCTCCGCTCCCCCCCTCGGGTTCTCCTCCCTTTTCCCTTCCCCCGCCCCCTTTCCCTTCTCCTCCCGCTTCGGTCCGCCTCCCCCCCCTCCTCCTCCCGCCTCCTCCCTTCCCCGCCCCTCCTCCTCCGCCTCCCTCTCCTCCTCCCGCCCCCCTCCTCTCCCCGCCTCTCCCCTCTCCCGCTCTCCCGCTCCCCCTGGCTCCTCCCTCCCTCCTCCTCCTCCTCCTCCCCCTCCTCCTCCCCCCTCACTCTGGGGCCCTCCTCCGGCGCCTCCTCGCTCTGCCCCTCGGTTTTGTTGCGCCCTGGGTTCCCTCTTCGCCTTCCTTCCTTCCTTGCTCTGCCGGGTCTTTCTTTCCGCTTTCTTGCTTTCTTGCTTTCTTCTCGGGGCTTCTTGGCGCTCTTTGGGGGTGGGCGTTCTTCTTGGTGGGGGGTTTCTCGGTGCCTCTCGTCCCCCTCTTTCTCTCTTTCGGCGTCCTCGTTCGGCCCTCTTCTGGGCTTGCTCCTTCTCTTCTTTTGGCCTCCGGCTTGGGTTTCGGGCTCCGGGCCCGTGGCCTCTGGTGGGCCTTCCTCACTTCCTTCTTGTGCTTTCCTTCTTTCTTTTGGTCCTTGCTTCCCTGCTTTCCTTGCTCTTGGGGTCGTCCCCCGGGGTGTTCCCCTCTCCCCCCTTCTCGGCCGCTCGTCCCCGCCGCTTGGCCTTGCGCGTGCCTTTCTCTTCGTTCCCTGGTGTGCCCCGTTCGGGGTCGCCGTTCCCTTCCTTGTGTCTCCCTTCTTTGCCCCCTCCCTCCCGCTCCCCCCTCCGCCTGCCGCCTCCGCCTCCGCCCCGCTGCTGCGGCTGCCCTACGCCAGCTTGCGCCCCCTGCTGTTGCGGCCCGGGCTGCCCCGCCCGCTGCCGGCGCCATGTTTGCCGCGGTCGCGTGTACCCGTCCCGCACCGCACTCCTTGCCTCGCCCCCAGAACCACATTCCTATAAGAGAATAACAATAATATAACAATACAAAATCCTTAACCCAACACCCCCCCGGTGGGTTTTCCCCTCCACCGCCCCGCTTTATTCTCCTACTGCCCTTAATTTGCACCGCTCTCCCATTTGCCCCCGTGGCCCCTGCCGCCTCCTCCGCCCTTGACACCGCCGCCACGCCGGGGTCTATGCCCCGCCTGCCCCCTGCCGTCCTCGCTCCCCCTCCCTCCCCGCCCCCCGTCCCGATTCGTCCACTCTCTTCCTCCGCAGATGGTTTCCGTGCGCCATCTCATCGGGTCCGCCTGGTTGGTCGCCTCGTGTTCTGGCCTCCCCATCTGCGCCCCCCTCCTCTCTTGCCTTGTTTGGGTCGGTGCTCTTGGCCCTGCGCTGGTGGATCCTCCATGCTTGTCACCTGCCCCCGCTTCGTGCCCAGACTCCGTTCTCCCCTTTTGCACTCCGTGCCCTGCCTTCCTCCTCCCTTCTTAGCCCCGCCCGCCCCCACCTTGTTCGCCTTCGCCCCATGCGCCGCTGCATTTCCCGTCGCTGCCGGCTCGTTGCTTTTCCCGGCGGTTTTGCGTCTTTTGCCCCCCCCGGCTGCGCCGCCGCCTCGTCTCCCGCCCTGCGCCGGGTGCTGCGGCCCACCCTCCTGCGATCCCTCCCGCCGTCCCCTTTGCCCCCTCCCCCGCTCCACGTTCCCCCCTCCGCGCCCTCTTCTTGTTTCTGCTCCACGCTGGATGCCACTCCCCGTCCCGCGCCTTTGCCCCGCTGCTGCCGCAGCTCCCGGCTTTTTGTCCTGTTTCCGTGCTGCTTTTGGCGCTTCCCTTCGGCCCCCCTCCGCTTTCTTCTTTTTGGATCCTCTTCTTTTCCCTGTTGCACTTCCCGCGCCCCCCCTCGTTTGCCATTTCGCCCGGGCTTCCTTCACTCCTTTTCTCCCCATCGTTTGTCTTTCGCCCGGCTTCCTTCCCTCCCTTTCTCCCTTCGGCCTATCTTTCCTTGCTTCTCTATTCGGTTTCGGCCTCTTTTTCCGCCTTGTCTTTCGGCTTCCACTGCTGCCCCTCTCCCTCTCCATCGGCCCTCCCTCTCCCTATTTCCAGGCGGCTATTCCTCCTCCCCTTCCTTCCGTTTTTCTTTACCCTTGTGTCAGCCCCTTCCGGCTGCTTGTGGCCTCCCTTCGTGGCCTCGTCGTGGGCCTCGCCTCGCCCATTGCTTCGTGGACTGGCCTCCCCCATTCCTTTCTTTCCCCTTCGCTTCGGTTCGTGGCCTCCGTTCATTTGCCTCGCCGGACCTCCGCTTCGCCTCTCGTTGCTTGCCGCTTGCCCCCTCGACCGTCCTTGCCGCTCCCATGGGCTTCGCGCCCCCGGTTTCTCAGTGCGGTTTCCGGTCCATTTGACTCCCATCTCTCTCTTTTCCTTTTTGCACGCCTTTTTGGGCCCCTCTTTCTCTTCCTTGCCTCCTTGGATTTGGTTCCTCTCCCGCGGGCACCCCCTCGTCCCCGCTGGCGCTCCACTTCCCTATGGCCCCGCGGCAGTCCGCCCACTCCTTGACGGGTTCCTGGTTGCCCTTCCCGGCCCGCGCGCCACCGTCCACTGCCCGGACCTCCGGCTCCCACTGCGACCGCTGCACTCGACTTTTGCTCCTCTCGGGTTCACGGTTTTGGCCGGCTCGGGTTCGTTCCTCCTGCTTCCCTGTGCCCCGGCCGCTGTACGTTTTCCCCGGCTGCGTCCCCTTGCTCTCCCCCTTGTCCCTGCCCCCCCGGACTTTCGCGTGCGCGACTCCTGCGGCCGCGGCTCTCGCGCTTGAACCGCTCGCCTCCCCCCGGGCCCGCCTTCGTCCGCCGCCCCCGGCTCGGGCCTCCCTCGTCGGCGCGGGCGGCGCCCACGCCTCGCCCCTCCTGCTTGCTCTTGGACGGCCTCCCTACCTCCCCCCCCGGCTTCGGCCGTGGGCCCGGCGTCGGCGGTCTCGTAGGCGGCCGGCCGGCGTGACCGGACAGGCGCTAGGCTTTTGGTGCCCTCCCTCCCTCCCTTCCCTCCTGTCCGTCTCCCTGCCCCACCTATGTGTTCCGCACCCCCCGCCCTTCCTTAGTCGGTTCGGTTTGGTCTCCAGCAAAATTGGCTGGGACGGTGGGCCCCCGCTGTTCTTCTTGGCGCGTCCTGGCGGACCCTAGTCGGCCTCCGCCCCGGTCCCGTTCCGGCGGCCTTCCCCGATGCCGTCCTCCCTGGGGCCGCCGCGCACCCTTCGCTTTCTGCTCCCCGCTGCGCCCTGCTGGCCCTTGTCTTCCCCCCCCCTGATTCCACTGCGTTCCAGTGCCTCGGCCTACTCTCCCAGTACCCGCGTCCCCTCGTCCCTCAGGCGTAGGCGTTCTACGACTGCCTGCCCTCCCTCGCGTCCTCCCGCCCTCCGCCGTCAGTATTCTTGCCTTGTACCCCTCCTGTTGCCCCCGGCCGCTTGCGGTCCCCCCCTCCTTTTCCCCTTCTCCCTGTGTGGCCCCGCTCCCCTTCCCGTGCCTTCCTTCTTTGGCCCGCCCCCCGCTTGCCCTGGTCCTCGCCTCCCTTCCCTTGTCCCCCCTCCTGCGTTTTTTCCCGCTCCCCTGCCCGCTCTCTCCCCTACTCGTCCCTTTCGATATCCTTTCGTCCTTTTCCTCCCACCTTCTCCGTATCGTCCCCCCTTCCTCCTTCTCCCCTCCTACTTTTCCCCCCCTTCACTTACTCTTGCTGTTTCCGGTTGCCCTTGCCCTGCGCCCCTTCCCTTGTCCTTCGCCTCCTCCTTCCTCCTTTCTCTTCTTTCTACGGTTTCTCTTCCCCGGTCCCCCCGCTGTGCATGCGCC
The DNA here is from genome assembly GCF_001879475.1 of Ipomoea nil. Classification (NCBI taxonomy): domain Eukaryota; kingdom Viridiplantae; phylum Streptophyta; class Magnoliopsida; order Solanales; family Convolvulaceae; genus Ipomoea; species Ipomoea nil. The sequence continues at coordinate 16,073 of NW_017619542.1, forward strand.
GCCTCTTTGCGCTCTGTTCCCTCCTGCTGCCTTCCCATGGTTCCTCCGCCGCCCGGCCCCCTTGTCGTTCCCCCCCCCTCCCCTTCCCCCCCTTAACCCCTCTGCTCACCCCCCCGTCCTCGCTTCCTCTGTCCCCCCTTCCGTCCCTCGTCCTTCCCAGTCTCTCGGCCCCCTCCCTCTCCCCCTCTCCCTTTCTCCTCTTCTTTTCTACCGGCCTGCCTTCTCGCGGTGCCACTCTTTCTGCTCCTTTGCGTTTTTTTCCCTTTTCACTCTGCTGGCTGCGTGCACTCAGGCATCCCCGACCTCCCTCCCTGTTCCCCTTCTCCCCCCCCTTTGCTCTCCCCTTCTGCTCTTGCCGCCCCTCTCCCCCCGTTTCCCTTTGAGTCCTCCACTTTTTTTTTTCCCCTCCCCCCCTCTACGCGACCCCTCCCTTGACCCTCTCCCTCCCTCGCCCGCCCTCTTTGTTTACCTCCTCCCCCCGTCCCTTTCTTTTTCGTGTCTCCCTCCGCCCCTCCTTCTCCCCGTGCCCCTGCTTTTTTCTTCGGCTTCCTTCGCTTTGCGCTCTTTTGCCTGCCTGCCTGTTTCATTCCTGCCCTCCTGCCTGCCTCTGCCCTGTTTCTCCACCCTGCATCTTCCTGCCATCTCTGTCTTAGTTACCTTCACCCCCCTTTTCCCTGCACCCGCCCTTTGTTTGTTTGCTCTCTCCGCCCCCTTTCCCATTCTCTTCCCCCGCTCGCTCGCTACTTCCCCCTCTTCTTTTCTGGGCCGCCAACTCCCTTCTGCCCATTCGCCTCTTCCCTCCGACTTTTGCGCTCTTGCCGCCTGCCCCCCTCTTTTCCTGCTGCGCCCTTCCGGTCCTTCCTCCTACTCTATTCTCCGGGTCGGTCCTTCCTACTCTTCGGGGGCGTATTTCTTACGCCGCGCCGGGCCGCCGATTCGTTTTTCCATTTGGTTTGGTTCCCCTTCGTTCGTCTGTTCGTCCTCTTACTTTCCTATATCTGTTCTCCTGTTTCGCATCCGTCGCCCTTGTCTCTCAGCCTCTTGTCTCTTCTTTCTCAACTTGTCTCCTTTACTGCCTTCTCTTTTTTTGTCCTCTGGTCTCCGCCCCTCCGCATCCCTGGCTTGGCCCCCCGCCTCGCTTCGCCCTCCGGCCTCGGCTGCCCCCTGTCGTCGCCTCGATTGCTCCCGCCGCCCAGGCGCCCGTCCCTCCGCCCGCCGCTTTTGCTCCGCCCGCCGCTGTCCTCCACTATTTCTTGCCTCCGCCCCCGCCTCCTTCCCTCCATTCTGGTCTCCCCTGTTCTCCGTGGCCCCCCTTCTCCCCCTGGGCCCGGGCCCTGGCGCTTGGCCTTGCCGTCGCTCAGCCCCCCTTCGGGGTTTTGTGGCTGGCCCCACTCCCCCTCCCCCCCTAAGGGCCGTGCCCTCTCTTTCTTGCGCGCTGCCCTCCTCTGGTGGCCCCTGGCTATCTGCGCGCCCTTTTCCCTCGCGCTCGCATCCCCCCTTCTTTGGTTGGCTCCGCTGCCCGCCTCTGCGCCCCCTCCGCGCCAGGTTTCCGCGCCGCCGCTCTCTTTCCCTTTCCGCTCTCCCTGCTGCGCTTCCTGCCGCTCGCCCCTGTGAACTTCCCTGATGCGTGCTTCTTTTGCCCCCTTGCCACCCTCTCTGGCTGCGCTCCCGTCCACCGGCCCTTGCCTACCTGGCTTCCCTGCACGTGTCTCCATGTGTGCTTTCGGGATTCTTGGCGCTTGGCCGGCCGCCCCATCGCCCCTCCCCCTCCCTTTATCTTCCGCGGACCATTCCCTGCGCCTTCCTGCGTCTGTTCCCTCTCCGCTTACTGCTGCCCCCCCCCTTCCTCCCTGTTGGATGCGAGCTTATTCTCTGGTTATCCCCCCCCGCCCGACGGTTCCCCCCTGGGGTCCCTGGGCTGCCCCCTCCCCGCCGTCGCGTGGTTCTCCTCCCCCTCGCCCTGGCTCCCGGTTTTCCCGCCGTTTCCTCCCCTCCTCCGCGCCCTGTCTGTTCTCCCTGTGGCTTTCCTGGCCCCTCGCCCCGCACTGTTCCCCGCCCCTCGTTCTCCCCTGGGTGGCCACCCGCCCTCGGTTGTTTGTTCTGCTCCTGCCCGTTGCCCCGGCCCCCCCACATGCGCCCGTTTTTCCCGTGACGCCCCTGGCTCTCCCACCTCCTGGTTCTGTTCATCCCGCCCCGCTGCGTACCCGATTGCTCCCCCCCTTTGCCCGGGCTCGCCTGCCTCCCCCATCCCCTTTTTCCGAGCCCCCTTGCTTGCGGCCCTTTTGCTCACTCCTTCCTCGCTTGCCGGTCTTTCCTTTGCCACTCTCTTCTGCCCCCCCGCTTGCTTGGCTCTTCGCTCGATGGGGCCTCCCTGTCCCACCCCTTCCTTTTCTTCCCCTTCTATTCCCACGTTCTCACCCCCTCCCGCTCCTCACTCCGGCCGGCGGACTCCCCACACCTTCACCCTCCCCCCTTCTGGGCCTGTCCCTGCCCCCCCCTCTCCCCAGGTGCTTGCCCCGGCTCCGGCTCGCCCTCCTCCTTCCGTTCCCCCTCCATTGCCCTTCCTTCCTTCCCGTCCTTGGGGGCCCCCCCCGTGGTCTCCCCCCTCCTCCCCTCCGTCTCCCCTTCCCTCATCCTGCCCTCCTCACCCTCCTCGCGTATTCGCCTCTTCGCTCTACTCCCCTCGTCCACTTGCCCCTCTCCGCCCGTTGGGCCCCCTGCCCGGGGTTTGCCCCCCCCGTTCGCCGTTCGCCCCTCAAAAAAACCTGTTTCGCACCGCCGCTCCGTATCCCCCCTCCCCCCTGTCCCGTCCTCGCCGTCTTCTTTGGCCCCACCCTTTGCCCCCCTTCTACCCTCCGCCCTTCCCCCACTCGCTCCCCTTCCGCTCCATTCCCAGCTCTCTCTCTTGCTCGCCCCTTCTCCTCTTCCACCCGGCCTGCTTCCCTCCCTCACCCCCTTCTCCACTCCTCCTCCTCCCCCCTCCACCTAGCCCCTCCTCCCTCTCTCGGCCCTCCTTCACCTCTCCTGCCTCCGTTCCTCCCCCGCCCTTCAGCGCTTCTCCCTTCCCTATGCCCCTCCGGCCATCCTCCTCCCTCTAACCATCTCGGGTCCTCCTTCTCCCTCTGTCATCTTCGTGCCCCATTCTCGTTCTGCCCTCTGTGCCACTTCTCCTTCTGCCCTCTCGTCCCTCCTCCCTCGCCTGCCCTCCGCTGGGCTCTCGGCCCAGTCTCCTTCTCACCCTCGTTGATCCCTCCCCTCCTTTTCTGTGGAGGTCTCTTCGCGCCCCCGGCCTCGCTTGCTCTTTGTCTTTCTTACGCGTCCCCTGCCTCGCTTTCCTCTTCGCGTAGCCATGCCTCGCTTTCTTCGCGTCGCCCTGCCTCGCTTTTCTTTCCTACTGGCTGCGGTCGGCCTTCACCGATCGAGTGCCCGCCTCATCCACGGTCCGGCCCCCTCGCCGCCCTCATGCTCACTCTCCTCCCCGCCCTCTCCCGGTCTCGCCTTTTCCCGTCCCCCCCCTGACCCCTCTTCCCCGCCTGGCGGCCGTTTCTCCCACTTGTCCCGTGGGCCTTCCCGCGCGTTCCCTCTCCTGCCCCCGCCCTGTTCCCTTTCTTATTTCCTTCTGCGCGGCCGTCGTCCCCCGGGTCCTCCCCCACCCGGTTTCCTCCCCCTCGCTCTTCTCGCTCTCTCCCTCCTGCCTCTCCTCTCTGCCCCTTTCCCTTCTGCACCCCGCCCTGCACCTCCTTCTCCCGTCCTTTTCCCCGGCCCGCTCACCGCTGTCTACCCTGGCCCTGCCGCTTTTTGGCCCCTCATCCTTCGGCCTCCCTTTGGGCCCCTTCTCCCTTTTCCCCCTCTCTGCTCCCCCTGGCCTTCCCTGTCCCTCTGACTTCTCCTTTCTCTTTGCTGTGCCCCATCCCCCTTCCCCTCCCTCACTGCTTTGCCCCTCACTACCTTCACCCCCCTTCTCGCTCCCCTTCGGCCCGTACGTTTCGGCCTGCTCTTGCCCTCACCCCTCTCCTCCCCGTCCATCCTCCTCCCCCTTCCCGCCTTATTGCCCGTGCCCTTCCCCCCTTTTCTTTGTCCCTCCTTTCGGCCTCCTTTGCTTGGCGCCCCCCCCCCTTTCCGGCTCACGCGCTTTTCTCACCCGTCTTCTTCCCCCCGTGTTCTGCCCTCTGTCTTCCCTCCTCACCCTCTCCTCGGCCCGTACGGCCCGCCCCTCCCCCCGCCGCCCCCTCCGCTCCCTTTCTCTGCCGCTCTTTCATCCCCCCTTCTCCCTCTCCCCTGCCTCCTTTCTCCTCCCCTTCCCGCCCTCCCCGCCCCCTCGTGCGTTCCGCCTGCCCCGAGGTCCTCGCGCCCCCCTGCCCCCTCTGGTCTGCCCACCGCCCCGTCGCTGCGGCTGCAAGGGCCTGGCCCCTGCAACCGGGCCCACCTTCCCCCGGCCCTTGGGCGGGAGCTTCCCTCGGCCCGCCTCGCCCCCCCCCTGCCGGCTCTACGGCCCCCGCCCGGCGACTCCTCGGCTCGTTTCCTCGCCCGGGCTGGCCCCGCCTCTCGCCCCGGCCCTTGTTGGACCGTTGGTTTGCGGCCGGTGCTTCTCCTAGGTGCCCCCTGCCTGTGCCTCGCTGGTTTTTCTTCTTCCTCTGCCCCTCTGCTCTTCGGCCCTTCTCGCCCCTCCCCCCTCTCGCCGACGTCCTCGCTTGTCCCTGCCCTTTTTCCACCTTTTCCGCCTTCTCTCCCCCGGTCAACTTCTCCTTCACCTCGCCCGCCTAACCCTCCCGGTCACGGGGTGCTCTGCCACCCCTGCGCTCGCGCCTCCGGTGCCCCGGCTCCCTCCTCGTCTCCTCCCTCCTGTACCTGCCTCCCCTGGCCCCCGGCCCCCCGGCCCCTCTCCCTTCTCCGCTCCCCGCTTCTCGCGGCTCCCGTGTCTCCTCTCTGTGCCTGCCCGCCCCCTCTCTCTGTTCCGGCGCGCGCTGCTGCCCGCCCCCCCTCCCCCGCGTTGCCCTCCCTCCCTCTCGCATCTCTCCCTCGCTCTCCGCCCCCCTTTCGCCGCCTGCCGCTCTCTCCTAACGCGCCTCTCCGCTTTTCCCCCGGGCCTCGCCTCGCCCGCTGGGCTCCCCCCGTCCCCGTCCCCCCCTCCCCGCCGCCCCGCCTCCCCGCTCGCGCCCCGTCCCACTCCTCCCCCCCCCTCTCCCCCTCGCCTGTCCCTCTGTCCCGCTTTCCTCCCTTTCCTCCTCCCCCCTCCCTCTCTCCTCCCCTCGCCCCTTTGTTGTGCGCCCCGGCCCCCTTCGCCTGCCGCCTCCCTGCGGGTCACGCGCCTCTCGGCTCTGCCCCGCCCCGCGCCCCCTGCCCCGTCTCGCCCCCGGCGCGGTCGCTCGCCCGCCGCTGCCCGCCGCTCCTCCTCCTGTTTTCGCTCGCCCCCCCCCGTGGCCCGCCAGCCCCCGACGTCGCTCTCTGCCCGCCGCCCGGCCTCTGCCCCGCCGCTGCCCTGTCCCCGTTTGCTCGCCCCCCCCGTGGCCCGCCGCCCGCGCGTCGTCCCTCTTCCCGCCGCCGCGTCCTGCCCCGCGCTCCGGCCTCCCCCCTTTCGCTCGGCCCCCCGCCTGGGGCTCTCCGCCCCCTCCCCCTCGGGCCCCCCCTGCCCCCCCCTTGCCCCCTTGGGCCGGGGGCGCCCTCGCTCCCGCCACCCTCTTGCGTGCTCCTCCCCTCCTCCGCATCCTCCTCCGGGGTTCCTCCTTCTTCCGCCTCGGCCCCCGGGCTCCCCCTTCCCCTCGCCTGCCTCTCTCCGCCTCCTTCCCTCCGCCCGGCCCCCCGGCCCCCTCCCCCTCGCCCTCGGCCCGCTCGCCGGCGTCCGTTGGGCCCCCGCCGGGGTCGGGGGCCCCCCCGGGGCCGCCGGCTCTCCCCGTGGGCCTCTTTCCCGCGGGTCGCCGTGGGTGCGGGTCCCCCGCTCCGGCCCGCTCCCGCCCTTCTCGGCCGGGGGCCGCCTTCCCCGGGCTCGATCGCTGGCCCTCGTCCGCCCTTCGCGCTCGCCCGGCTTCCCCGTTTGTTTGTTACCCCCGAGCCCCTCGTGGTGATCCCCCACGGCCTCCGTCTCTCGTGCCTCTGTCTCGTTTGCTGTTTCCGGGTGCCCTTCAGTAGGCTCCTGCGTCTTCTCTCTTCCCTGCTCGTTGCCTTGGTCTGCCCGTTGGCCTCGGCGTACGCCGTCTGCCCCCCTTCGGCTTCTTCTTCGTCTTGTGGGCCTGCTCCACGCACTCGGTTTCGTTTCTCCGCTTCTCCCCGCTTCCGGCCCTTGTCCCTGTGGGTTGCCTGTGTTGCTCTGTTGTTCTGTGTGCCTGCTTCCCCCCCTTTTGGTTGCGCTCCCCTTGGATTCTTACCTGCCCTCCTGTTCCGAAGGCTCGCTTTGCGGTCCGCTTTTCCCCTACTCGGCTTTGCGTCCCCCGTTTGGTTGGCGCTCCCCCGTTTTTTCAGCTGCGCTGTCGGTCCCTCTTCCTGGATTGCGGTCCGCTGACCTACTCTTGGCTAGCGGTCCCCTGTTTGGTTAGCGCTGCCCCCTTGCTGCGCTTGGCGGTTCCTCGGTCGGTTGGCGCTCGCCTCGG
>NW_017619544.1:7500-10000 GCF_001879475.1 Ipomoea nil
GGACAGTTGCGGACTCATGCGGAGCAAGGGTGCCTAACTTGCGGACAGTTGCGGAACGAGTGTGCCGAAGTTGCGGACTTGTGCGGAACAAGGGTGCCTAAGTTGCGGACTTATGCGGAACGAGTGTGCCTACGTTGCGGGCATATGCGGAACGAGTGTGCCTACGTTGCGGGCATATGCGGAACGAGTGTGCCTAAGTTGCGGACTCATGCGGAACGAGGGTGCCTAAGTTGCGGACTCATGCGGTACGAGGGTGCCTAAGTTGCGGACTCATGCGGTACGAGGGTGCCTAAGTTGCGGACTCATGCGGTACGAGGGTGCCTAAGTTGCGGACTCATGCGTACGAGGGTGCCTAAGTTGCGGACTCATGCGGTACGAGGGTGCCTAAGTTGCGGACTATGCGGAACGAGGGGCCAGAGGGATATGCGGACGGGTGAGGCGAATTATGCGGTACGAGGTGCCGAGGTTCGGACTATGCGTACGAGGTGCCCAATGCGACTTAGCGACGAGGGTGCGAGGTTGCGACTTATGCGGACAGGGTGCAAGTTGCGGACTTATCGACAGGCGAGGACTAGCGTACGAGGTGCCCAAGTTGCCGGACTTTGCGGACGAGGTGCCAAGTTGCGGACTATGCGGACGAGGGTGCCAAGTGCGGACTTCATGCGGTACGAGGGTGCCGAGGTTGCGGACTTATGCGGTACGAGGGTGCCAAGTTGCGGACTTATGCGGTACGAGGGTGCCGAGTTGCGGACTTATGCGGAGGGTCATGCGGAATTATGCGGTACGAGGGTGCCGAGGTTGCGGACTTATGCGGTCGAGGGGCCAAGTTGCGGACTTATGCGGAACGAGGGTGCCGAGGTTGCGGACTTATGCGGTACGAGGGTGCCCAAGTTGCGGACTTATGCGGAACGAGGGTGCCGAGGTTGCGGCATTATGCGGTACGAGGGTGCCCAAGTTGCGGTACGAGAGTGCCCAAGTTGCGGAAAGTTGCGGTACGAGAGTGCCCAAGTTGCGGAAAGTTGCGGTACGAGGGTGCCCAAGTTGCGGACTTATGCGGAACGGGGAAACGAGGTTGCGGAATTATGCGGTACGAGGGTGCCCAAGTTGCGGACTTATGCGGAACGGGGGTGCCGAGGTTGCGGAATTATGCGGTACGAGGGTGCCCAAGTTGCGGAAAGTTGCGGTACGAGGGTGCCCAAGTTGCGGAAAGTTGCGGTACGAGGGTGCCCAAGTTGCGGAAAGTTGCGGTACGAGGGTGCCCAAGTTGCGGACTTATGCGGTACGGGGGTGCCGAGGTTGCGGAAAGTTGCGGAACGGGGTGGCCGAGGTTGCGGAAAGTTGCGGTACGGGTGTGCCGAGGTTGCGGAAAGTTGCGGTACGGGGGTGCCGAGGTTGCGGAAAGTTGCGGTACGGGGGTGCCGAGGTTGCGGAAAGTTGCGGTACGGGGGTGCCGAGGTTGCGGAAAGTTGCGGTACGGGTGTGCCGAGGTTGCGGAAAGTTGCGGTACGGGTGTGCCGAGGTTGCGGACTTATGCGGTACGAGGGCGCCGAGGTTGCGGAAAGTTGCGGTACGGGTGTGCCGAGGTTGCGGAAAGTTGCGGTACGGGGGTGCCGAGGTTGCGGAAAGTTGCGGTACGGGTGTGCCGAGGTTGCGGAAAGTTGCGAAACGGGGTGGCCGAGGTTGCGGAAAGTTGCGGTACGGGGGTGCCGAGGTTGCGGACTTATGCGGTACGAGGGCGCCCAAATTGCGCACAGTTGCGGACGGATGCGGAAAATATCACGCAACAGAGGTTCACCCGCCAGCCACCCCAGTACTTTTACGACGGTTCTGTGTTATGCCTTGGCCTATGTCGTTTTACGTCGTTCTCGTGCCAAAATGGCATATACATTTGTTTTAGAGCTTATTGTACTACTTAATTAGTGAGGCAAACGAAATGCCATATATTCCTCTCACATTCCCAACAATCCCAAGTACTTGGCTAAGTCAGACAAGGAACTTTGCGGACAGCTGGGCATAAATTTGGACATCGTCGTTTTCAATGAAATAATCATCCAAACGCTTTGAAATTTACCAAGCATTGTTAAAATGCTCTAAACTAAAGGACCATGCAATAACATTTGAAAAAAAATGCACGGAACCACCCGAAATGACCGTGTGATTTACGGGACAAACCGTGTCTACTGCTGTCACTGGGGTTTTTTTTTTTTTAAACTACTATAGGGGGGGTATGGTAGTTGAGGTGCCGGTCGACTTTTTTCGGAACGTGTTGGGACGGGCCCCCCTCGTCCTGTAGGCCTCGTATGAGTGTTCCCGCCGCTCATACGTATTTTTGGGGACCGGCATAGACCCATCGGAGTCGGAAGGCGGGGCGGCGCACCACAGGACGGAGACGGACATGCAAAAAAACATCATTGGCACGTGAATTCGGTCAATCGAGCAAACGTGAATCTGCAATATACCGTCAGTAGGTTGTGAGTTGCCGAGGCACGTGTCCAATCGT
>NW_017619546.1:0-1569 GCF_001879475.1 Ipomoea nil
GCTTCTCTTGCCCTTGTTCCTGCCTCGCTCCTTGCCGGTTGCCTTTGCGTCTTTCCCTCGGTCCTTCTTCTCCCTTGCGTCCCCCCCCCCCGGGCCCCCCCCTCCTCCCCCGCCCGCGCCTTGTGGGCCGTTGTCCCTCCCGGTGCCTCCCTGGTTCCGCCGCCCGGCCCCCCTGCCGGTGCGCCCCCGGCCTCTGCTGCCGGCCCTCCTTCCCGCCCTGCCGCCGCCGCGGTTCCCCCTTGGTCTCTTCTCCCCCCCTCCTGCCCCTCCCCCCTTGCGCTCCGCCCGTGCGGGTTCCCTCGGTCCTTCTCCGTTTCCCCCTGCCCGCTCCTCTCGTCCCGCTTGCTTCTCCTTGTCCCTCCCCTCCTTGTCTCGGTCTGGTTGCCCCCCCTCCGGGCCCTCCGGGCGCCCCCCTCCCCCTTCGGCCTCCCCTCTTCCCTCTCTCCTCCTCTTGTTTGCGGCGCTTTCGCCCTTCGGCTTTGTGGTTCCGTTCTCTTCCGCCTTTCCTCTTCGCCTTCGCTTCCTGGTGTCCTTCTCCTTCTCTCTTCGCCGTTCCTCTTCGCCTTCGCCTCCCGGTGCCTTCCCGTCTTTCCCGGCCCCGTTCCCTGGCTCCTCCTCTCCTTCCGGCTCCCTTCGCCCCCTTTTCCCCCCCCCTTCCCCCTGCCCCCTTTGCCCCCTTCCTTTGCTTTCCTCTTTGGCGGTCCTTTTTTTCTCCCCCCCTGTTCCTCCTTCCCTCCCTTCGTTGGTCCCCTCCGCTCCCGCTGCTGCTTGTCCCCCCCGGCCCTTGCCGGTCGTTCTCCCTTCCCTTTGTTGTGTGCTTTGCCTCCTCTCTTTGTCCCCCCTCTCTCCGTCGTTCCTCTGGTTGGCTTTCTTCCTTCTCTTTTTTTTTCCTTTTTTCCTGGTCTTCCTCCCCTCCTTGGTCCCTCCCTCTCTCGCCTTCTTTTGTCTTCTCCCTTTGCTCTTTCCTTCGCCCCCTCGTGCCCCCCCGCTCCTCGCCCCTGTCGTGCCTCTCCTCCCTTGCTGCCTTTGCCTGTCCCCTTTTTTCCCTTTGCGCCCCTCCCGCCCCTCTCCCCTCCTGCCCCTCTTTCTCTTCCTTCCTTTCTTGCTCCTGCCTCCTTTTTTTTTCCCTGCCTTCCGCCCTTGTCCGGCCCCTGTCGCGCCTCTCCTCCCTTCCTCCCTTTGCCTCTCCCGCCTTTTTCTCTTGTCGCCCCCTCCCGCCCTCTCCCTCCTCCCTTCTTTCTCTCTTTCCTTTCTTGCTCCTGCCTCCTTTTTTTTTGCCTCCCGGCCTTGTGCCCCTCCTTCTCCCTTCCCGCCTGCCTCTCTCTCCTTTTTTGTTGTCGCTCCTCCTTCTTCTTTCTCTCCTTTCCTCCGCGTCCCCTCGCGTCCTCCTTCTGCCCCCTTTGCTTGGGCTGCGGTTCGCCCCTCCGCCCTTTTTTTTTTCTTGCCCTCCCTGCGTCCGTTCCCGGTGCCCTCCCGCCCTTCTTCCCCTTTTCCCGGCCTTCGTCCCGGTGTGTGGGTCTTTTCGGCCCTTTTCGTGTCCCCTTTCCCTCTTCTCCCTCTTTCCTCCCT
>NW_017619547.1:0-44810 GCF_001879475.1 Ipomoea nil
GCAATGTCTCGTCGTCTAACAACTCATTATAGAAATGATTGCTATCCTATTCAATTTGTATGGAAGATTATATATTTTCTGTGATTATTAGCAACTTTTTCATTTAAAAAATAAATCATATCACCTATTATATTTACACATTATTAAACCTCTTTGTAGACGACATTGGTATGACAACACAATCTTGTTCATCTTCGGCTAGAGCTAACATCTTGGGTGAAAATATATAATGGTAGAATATCACTCAATTAGTTATCCTTTATATTTTCAGTCAATTCATAATATCAAATTCATTTTCAACCAATTATTATTATTTTATTTTCAGTCAATTAGTCAATTAGAATATCAAATGCAGTGATATTTTTACCTAACTTTCGTTCCATTTTTAATTGATGATGTAGATATTATTATTGAAATATTTCCGTTCCATTTTAATTTACTTTTACTATTGTTTAAAATATGCATTTACTATTGATAATGTAGAATATTATTATTGGAATATTTTCCTCCAATTTTTTATTTTCATTCCATTTTAATTAAAATGCAATGATCTGACCATTTTTTTTAGCCAATTATAGATCATTTTTTTATTTGCAATCAATTATTAATATTCATTTCCTTTTATATTTTCAGTCAATTAGTAATATTAGATATATTTTCAGTCAATTAGTAATATTAGATTCATTTTCAGTCAATTATTCTTTTTTTATTTCCAATCAATTATTCAATTAGAATATAGATGCAGTGACATTTTTACCTAATTTTCGTTCCATTTTAATTTGATGATGTAGAATATTATTAATGAAATATTTTTGTTCCATTTTTAATTTATCTTTACTATTTTTTAAAATATGTCTTTAGTATTTGATGATGTAAAATATTATTATTGAAATATTTCCTTTCAATTTTTAATTTTCCTTTACTTCTAACAAAAAAAAAAAAAAAAAAAAAAAAAAAAACTTTGGACTTCTCAATACTTGCCCACATTGATTTTTTTTTTTTTTTGGTAAACCAGAGTTTCCACCGCCGGACACAGTGACTAATCCCCTCGCTAAATTGTAAGCACCTCTTTTGAGTGGGATAGCTGGCTTAGAAATTTAAGGCTGCTCCATTCCCAAATCCAAATATCGAACCATTGACCTTACCATGGATGAGTGAGTCCCTTACACTCAACTACACCCTTTAGGTTACTTACCTACATTGATGGGCAAGCAATTATGATTGTAAGAGGAGCATTGCCTCCTCCTTCCAAACATTTTCAATGTGATATTAAAATGATCTCACATCATTTACAAAGGGAGTTCGTGACTCCCTTTTGTCTTCTTCTAATTTTTTTTTTAATTTTAATTTTATTTTGTATATCGTTTTATTATTATTATTATTATTATTATTATTATTATTATTATTATTATTATTATTATTATTTGATTATTGATAAATTCGCCATTTTAACAATTTATCTTTAGTCAAAACACCAAAAATATTATTTAATAACTAAGTAATTTGCCTCCAAACTGCTAAAAACTAAAACAACACATACATTTTTGGGTTAATTTTTCCTAACCCCACTAATAAATAATAAATAATAAATAAATAAATAAATAAAACTAAAATAAGAATACAAACCTAAGGTTTTTTAAATAAGAACTTTTTGACTACTCAATACTCGCCACATCGATGGGTAAACAATTATGTCTGTACCTCTTATATAGAGGAACTCAAGAGCTCATCTTTTCAAACATTTTCAATTTGGGATGAACATGAACCCACATCATTTACAAAGGGAGCCTGTGGCTCCCCTTTGTTTTTTTTTTTTTTTTTTGTTAATTTTAATTTTATTTTGTATATAGTTTTGTTTTATTATTATTATTATTATTATTATTATTATTATTATTATTATTATTATTATTAATTTACTTCCATATCCTTATTATTATTAATTAGTAATTTTTATAGAATTTTTCTTTTTTACTGATATTCTTATTATGACCCTTCTTCTTCTTCCTTTTTTTTTTTTGGCACAATCTTGCCTTTCCCTTTTCATTTTCTATGAATTAAGTATTCTTTTTTATTTACCTATTTTACTGATTATTATTCGTATTAATTAATTAGTGACTTCCGTTTTCTTTTCTATTTACGGATTCTTTTTTATTTTCTTATTTTACAACTAAATTTTTTACTAATTATTATTAGTATTAATTAATTAGTGAATTTCATTTTCTTTTCTATTTTTCGTGAATTAAGGATTTTTTTTTATTTTCATATTTTACTGCTAACTTTTTTACTGATTACTATTAGTATTATTAATTAGTAACTTTTTTCCTTTTCTATTCTTTGGGCGGAAATGCAAGAAAGGGAAATTTTATTTTTTAATAAGAGTATAGATAGACTATAAAAATTTTATAAATATATATCTTAATAATAAAAATTCAGTTACATTATATGGTTTTTAAATAAAATAGAAAAACATGTTATAGTATAGACTTTATAGTAAATGGTAAGATATGCGAAAATAAAAATTTCCTAATTTAAAAAATAATTTTTTTTTCATGCCTCAACACAATCACATATTATTTTTATCTATAATCAAATCCATATTCACCTTCAGTTTTTTTTTTTTTAATACTATCATCTTCATATTTCTTATCATCCATTTTAATTTGTAGGAAATCAGGATACCACATCAAAGTGGAAACTACCACATCCATTTTATTATTATTATTATTATTATTATTATTATTATTATTATTATTAATTTAATTTCATATCCATATTATTATTAATTAGTAATTTTTTTATAGGATTTTCCTTTTTTACTGGTATCATTATTATGGCCTTTTTTTTTGTTTGGCAATCTTGCATTTCCTTTTCTATTTTCAATTAATTAAGAATTTTTTTTTTTATTTTTTTCCTATTTTATTGATTATTATTAGTTTTAATTAATCAGTGAATTCCGCTTTATTTATTATTTTCAGTGAATTACGGATTCTTTTTTATTTTCATGTTTTACTGCTAACTTTTTTACTGATTATTATTAGTATTAATTAATCAGTGAATTTAATATTCCGTGAATTAAGGATCTTTTATTTTTCCTATTTTACTACTAACTTTTTTACTGATTATTATTTGTATTATTAATTAGTAACTTTTTTCTTTCTTTATTCTATTAATACTATCATCTTCATATTCCTAATCATCCATTTTAATTTGTAAGAAATCAGGATACCACATCAAACTGGAAACTACCACATTAAGATACCACATCCATTTTATTATTATTATTATTATTATTATTATTATTATTATTATTATTATTATTATTAATATTAATTTAATTCCATATCCATATTATTATTAATTAGTAATTTTTTTATAGAATTTTCCTTTTTTACTGGTATCATTATTATGGCCTTTTTTTTTTGTTTGGCAATCTTGCATTTCCTTTTCTATTTTCAATTAATTAAGAATTCTTTTTTATTTTTTTTCCTATTTTATTGATTATTATTAGTTTTAATTATTCAGTGAATTACAGATTCTTTTTTATTTTCATGTTTTACTGCTAACTTTTTTACTAATTATTATTAGTATTAATTAATCAGTGAATTTAATATTCCGTGAATTAAGGATCTTTTTTTTCCTATTTTACTACTAACTTTTTTACTGATTATTATTTGTATTATTAATTAGTAATTTTTTTCTTTCTTTATTCTTTGGGCAGGAATGCAAGGAATGAGGATTTTGTTTTTAAAAAGAGTATAGATAGACTATAGAAATTTTATAAATATATTTCTTAATAATAAAAGTTCAATTACATTATATGATTTTTACATAAAATAAAAAAACATGTAACAATATATAGACTTTATAGTAAATATGAAGATATGCTAAAATAAAAATTACCTAATTAAAAAAATTAATTTTTTTTTCATGCCTCAACATAATCACATGTTATTTTCATCTATAATCAAATCCATATTCACCTTCATTTTTTTTAAAAAATACTGTCATCTATTCATCTTCATTTTCTAATCATCTATTTTAATTTGTAGGAAATCAGGATAACACATCAAACTGGAAACTACATAAGAGGATTTTATTTTTATTAATAGTATACATTATTATTATTATTATTATTATTATTATTATTATTATTATTATTAATTTAATTCAATATCCTTATTATTATTAATTAGTAATTTTTTATATGATTTTTCTTTTTTACTTGTATCTTTATTATGACATTTTTTTCCACAATCTTGCCTTTCCTTTTTCATTTTCAATGAATTAAGGAATCTTTTTTATTTTCCTATTTTACTGATTGTTAGTAGTATTAATTAATCATTGAATTATGTTTCCTTTTCTATTTTTAGTGAATTACAGATTTTTTTATTTTCTTATTTTACTGCTAACTTTTTTACTAATTATTGTTAGTATAAATTAATCAATGAATTTTATTTTCTTTTCTATTTTCCTTGAATTGAGGATCTTTTTTTATTTTACTATTTTACTGCTAACTTTTTTACTGATTATTATTATAGTGTTATTAATTAGTAACTTTTTGCCTTTTCTATTCTTTCGGTGGGAATGCAAGCAAGGAGGATTTTGTTTTTAATAAGAGTATAGATAAACTATAGAAATTATATAAATGTATATCTTAATAATAAAAATTCAATTACATTATATATGATTTTTACATAAAATAGAAAAACATGTTACAATATATAGACTTTATAGTAAATAGTAAGATATGCTAAAATAAAAATTACTTAATTACAAAAAATATTTATTTTCATGCCTCAGCATAATCACATATTATTTTCATCTATAATCAAATTCATATTTACCTTCTTTTTTTTTTTTTTTTTTTGAATACTATCATCTTCATTTTCCTAATCATCTATTTTAATTTGTAGGAAATCAAGAAACTACTTCAAAATGTAAACTATATAGGAGGATTTTATTTTCATTAATAATAATAATAATAATAATATTATTATTATTATTATTATTATTATTATTATTGTTATTATTTTTAATTTAATTTCATATCGTTATTATTATTAATTAGTAATTTTTTATAGGATTTTCCTTTTTTACTGGTATCTTTATTATGACCTTTTTTTTTGCACAATCTTGTCTTTCCTTTTTCATTTTCAATGAATTAAGGATCCTTTTATATTTTCCTATTTTACTTATTATTATTAATATTAATTAATCAGTGAATGCTATTTACTTTTCCATTTTTAAAGAATTGCGTATTTTTTTTTTATTTTCTTATTTTTGTGCTAACTTTTTTTACTGATTAATCAGTGAATTTCATTTACTTTTCCATTTTCCATGAATTAAGGATTTTTTTTATATTTTACTGCTAACTTTTTTAATGATTATTATTACTATTATTATTTTTCATCTATAATCAAAACCATATTCACCTACATTTTTTTTTTTTTTTGAATACTATCACCTTCATTTTCCTAATCATCAATTTTTATTTGTAAGAAATCGGGATACTACTTCAAACTGGAGTATGTATTATGATATGAGAGTTCCATTATATTCTATAACATTTCTTATACATTAATTACACATGGGATACTAAATAATATCTTTAATGTATGTTTGGACCTACATGTGCAATAGTGAACAAACCCAAGAGTTAGAGATAGATGAACACAAGTAAATTCAAACTCATCATATAAAAAAAATCAATTTCCGGTTCGGCAAAGCGCTTCGTTGCCTATGAGGAGAAGAGTTTGATTTCTGATAAGGAAAACGCCGGTCCTTCCTTGCTGTCGGAAAATTAAGAAATCAGCTTTGTAGTCAATGTTACCAGGGTCTCCATCAACGCCCAATCCGTTGGATCCTTCGGCACTAAAAACACTTCAAGCTACAATTGCAAAATAATAATAATAATAATAATAATAATAATAATAATAATAATAATAATAATAATAATAATAATAATAATCTTGAAAATTGTATAAAAAAATACTTACGTTTTTATGAGTGCAACACCAAGATATGATTCCACAGAGAGAACAGAAATTAAAGAAGATGAAAACAGTGCAAAAGGAAAAATTATGATTTCCAAACTCACCAATCCATTATATTTATAGGTAGAAAATATGAGAATTATGATTATATTAACCTAATTTACTACACAGAATTTACTTTTTAAATGTATGTATACACCTAAATTTAATTTACTTTATATAATGTATGTATACACGTAAATTTCTTAATACTTTACTTTACCAATTACCTAATATATATTATTCATACACCTAATATATATTATTACTTAATACTTGATATCTCTTAATCTTGTATATAATTTCTAACCTAATATATATTATTACTTAATCTGCACATGGAATAATCCCTTGATCTTATATATAATTTCTTTAATTTACTTAATCTGCACATGGAATATCCCTTAAAATCTTATATATAATTTCTTTAATTAATTAAATTTAGATATTACACAAATGCCCCTAAATTTTGGAGAGAAAATTTGTGAAGGGGGATTTTACTTTTATAAATATATAGATATAGATTTTATTTTATACTTGAACAATAATATTTTTATTATACTTGAACAATAATATTATCAATTATATTATATTATAGAATATAATACCATATATAATATTACCAATTAATAGATTTTATTTAATTTTCATTTGACAATTACTTACCAAATAAGTTTTACTACAAAAGTTTTGGGGGGAAAATTTGTTAGGAGAATTTTACTTTTATATATATATATATATATATATATATATATATATATATATATATAGATATATAGATTATAATAAGAATTCGAATGTAGAATTATAATACAAATAAGAAAATAGAAAACAATATATTCTATTAGAATTGTATTACACTATTCTATTAGAGATAGTATTACACTATTTTACAATATTATAATAAGAATTCGAATGTAGAATTATAATAAAAATAAGAAAATAGAAAACAATATATTCTATTAGAATTGTATTACACTATTCTGTTAGAGATAGTATTACACTATTTTACAATATTATAATAAGAATTCGAATGTAGAATTATAATACAAATAAGAAAATAGAAAATAATATATTCTATTAGAATTGTATTACACTATTCTATTAGAGATAATATTACACTATTTTACAATATTATAATAAGAATTCGAATGTAGAATTATAATACAAATAAGAAAATAAAAAACAATATATTCTATTAGAATTGCATTACACTATTTTACAATATTATAATAAGAATTCGAATGTAGAATATAATACAAATAAGAAAATAGAAAACAATATATTCTATTAGAATTGCATTACACTATTTTACAATATTATAATAAGAATTCGAATGTAGAATTATAATACAAATAAGAAAATAGAAAACAATATATTCTATTAGAATTGTATTACACTATATTCTATTAGAGATAGTATTACACTATTTTACAATATTATAATAAGAATTCGAATGTAGAATTATAATACAAATAAGAAAATAGAAAACAATATATTCTATTAGAATTGCATTACACTATTTTACAATATTATAATAAGAATTCGAATGTAGAATTATATACAAATAAGAAAATAGAAAACAATATATTCTATTAGAATTGTATTAGAGATAATATTACACTATTTTACAATATTATAATAAGAATTCGAATGTAGAATTATAATACAAATAAGAAAATAGAAAACAATATATTCTATTAGAATTGTATTACACTATTCTATTAGAGATTATATTACACTATTTTACAATATATTATAATAAGAATTCAAATGTAGAATCTACAAATCTAATAAGAGCGAATAATGTTAGGCCCTTAACTGGAACAAAAAAAATGTCGGTACTGATTGTTTCTTAAAATGAATGGTTCATATTATTTTGATTTTAGTATCTTTTAATGATTTTCCTTATTTACCCTCTATTATATTATTTTCTTCCCTTAAATAACCCTAAATTCCGTTAGTTTAAACTTTAGTAACGGAATATTCCGTTAACTATTTATTATTCTTAACATACTCTTAATTTATATAAGGTCTTAGGTTCGAACCTCATCCCAAGTATAATTGACATAATTGTTAAACATATATTCCGTTAACTATTTATTATTCTTAACATACTCTTAATTTATATAAGGTCTTAGGTTCGAACCTCATCCCAAGTATAATTGACATAATTGTTAAACATATATTATGAATATGTTAAAATGTATTAAAAAAATATATAATATAAAATTTAACATAAACTTTGGTCAAATAATTAGCTCGACTAAATACATAGCATTCAAAGTTGAGCATCAAATATTATAAATCAGGAACTACTTTAAAATTATTTGATTTTCTTGAATTTTTTTATTAAAAAAAAAACAAATTTATGTTAAGTTTTTTTTTTTAAAATTAATCTTCTTCTGATTATTTAGAACAAAACTTAATATTTCAATTATGATTTTGCATTATTGGAATGATTTAGGCCATTATGGTATTAATATTTTTTTTTTGTATTTTTTTTTTATAATGGTACAATTGTACATTACATTACTAATATTATACTATTATTTTTTTATCGGACAATGTTCTTATATCATTGTCAGACCTGCGCGGCCTAACTACAAAGTTGTTGATCATAAATACAATTACACATGGACTCTAAAACGGTAGGATCATTTTTCAAATAATTGACAATGTTAACATCCTACTAGCTCCAATTGAACAAGTTTACACATCAAAATTTTATCAATGCATGAAAACTTCTAAAAAAATTTGTAAGTTAATTTTTACTATACCATTATATTAATATCTACTGTAACCATATATTTTGAATTATTTATTATCATCCTCTATTAACAGCAATTGTAGCAATTGTTATGGACAAACTCACAAAACAATTTGTCTCAACAAGGAATGGAAATTAAAAAAAAAAATCATTGATTTCATTATTGTTGAAGAAAAGTATGTACGACACATTATTACTCTTATTAATTAAATAAATTAGTTGCTACAACAAAAAACAATACATATGCATTTAATTAATTTAGAATTAGATGTACAAAGTGGACAAAACCCCAAGAGAATTACAGCAAGATCAATGTTGATGGCAGTGTACACCCTCAATGCTCCACGGCAGGCTGCGGAGGACTTGCAAGAGACAGTTCTGGAAAATGGATTGGAGGATTCACTAGCAATATTGGCTCTTGTCCTCCACTTATGGCGGAGGCTTGGGCAGCTCTAAGAGGCATCCAACTCGCCAAAGCTCTTGATCTCCAACAGGTTATTTTGGAAAGCGACTCCAAGGCCATTGTTGATGGTATCACTTCCAACTCTCTACCAAACTCCCTGGTACACAACCTTCTGGCCACCTGCAGACGCGAATTGCAGGGTATAAGAGATTGGAGAATTGCTTGGATACCTCGTGAACAAAATGCCACGGCGGATGCTCTGGCGAAATTAGCAGTCTCTCGTCCTCGTGGCATCCACATACTACCTAATCCTCCAACAGAAATCGTTCCTTACTTAGAATACGATTGCAGCTCTTTTTTCCTTTGGCGATATTTCGCAATATAAATAAACTCTTGTACTTTTACTTCTTCATAAATATATGGGTAACACCCTTCCTTTGGATTAAAAAAAAATTTAGAATTAGATGTCTATAATGCTTTATTTAAAAAAAAAATTATTCATTATAAAAAAATTTTAAAAAAATATAATTTCATTAGTTATATTATCTTTATTTTCTACAATTCAAAGATTCCTTACCTTCAAATTTATTAATTTATTATATTCACTACATTGTTCATTGTGTTCTTTTTTACATTATCTTGTAATTAAATATCAAAGTTATAATACAAAACATGTTATATATATATATATATATATATATATTTATTTATTTATTTATTTATTTATTTATTTACCAAGCATTTTATACAAATATAATAAATATTAATATTTCGTTCAATACTTTCACATGATAACCTGCGACACACATCTCACAACACATGAAACATGTAGGAAAAAAACTACCACTACTAAATATCAATAGGTGTTTGTACGCTAAAGAGTTCATATTACAACTAAAATCTCAGTCATATACACAACAAAGTAAATCTAAAACTTCCTACACCATAATCTCATTGCGTGATGAATCCCTCTATGCTGCTACCAGTAACCTAATTGCACATGAAACACTATCAATAAAAAAATAAAAAAATAAAAGAAAAAGAAAAAAAGAGGACATGTACTGAAGATGAAAACAATAAAAATGCTACCCAAAAAAGAATTAAGAAGAATTAGAGAAATTTAAACCAAAAGTAGTATTTATTTAGACTATCGCTTTAAAACTAAGTATTTAGACTAGCGCTATTACAAAGTTGCAAACATTTATTTTAGTGACAATTATAAGCAATCTCTCATATATTATCTTGCATTTATATATTTTAAATTACTGATTTAAATAAACAAATTCAACATTTATTTACATATGCATGAAAATCTCCTATATAATATTGCATTGATATACTTTGGAATACTTATTTAAAAATAATTATTGGGCATTATCTCATTCGCACAAAGTGCGTAAAAAACTAGTTATAATACAAATAAGAAAATAGAAAACAATATATTCTATTAGAATTACATTACACTATTTTACCGCAAACCACGTAGATTTGTACAACATAAACCATAGATAATTTATGCAATCAATTGCACACAGAAGAACGAGAATTTAGAAAGGAAATTAACTAATCATTATTTATTTATATATATTATAAAGCAAGTATTGCTTCTTTCCCCCACAAAAAAATAAATAAATAATAATAATAATAAAATTAAAAAAAAAAAACAAAAACTTAGTATTGTACTAATTCCAAAATTGTAAAGTTTATAAAAGTTTGGATCCCATACAACTTACAATTCGTAAAAGTTTGGATCCCATACAACTTACAATTCGCCAACCCTAACAAAGCTACTATACATTGGTATTTATTGTTTCCTTTCATCTTCAAGAATCCAAACCTCTGAAATATAATTCTGCTCCGATCTGTTTTCTTTCAATGGAGCTGATTCCCGGTCTTCCCAACGACGTAGCTCATGAATGTCTTATTCGGATTTCGTTTGATCAGTTATCCAAGGCTGCATCTGTGTGTAGAGCATGGAACGCTGTGATTAAACAGCCGGAGTTCCGCCGGCGCCGGAAAGCTTCTGCTCTAACCCGACCTGTCATTGTCATGGCTCAGAGAATGGATGGTTTAAGAGAATCGGATCCGTCGTTTTACCGGCTCACGCTATTCGAGCCGGTGAAAAGGCGTTGGCGCAATTTTCCGCCGATACCGGAGATGGCGGAACGGATGCCGGTGTACTGTAGCGTAGTAGGAATTGGAACGGAGGTGGCGGTGATAGGCGGTTTCCACCCGGTTACACGGCAGCATCTGAATTCAGTTTTCATCTACAACTTCTTATCCGCCACGTGGAGGCGCGGCGCCGATATGCCATGCAAGGGTCGCGCGTTCTTCGGATGCGCGGCATCGGCGGCGGACGACGGGACAGTGGTGGTCGCCGGCGGTGTGAACTTGGGCAACAGCGTGTTGAAATCAGCGTTGGCGTACGACGTGGCAAGGGACACGTGGACAACCTTGTCGGACATGTCATTTGGGCGAATCGAGTGCACGTGTGTGTTCCACCGTAGCAAGTTTCACGTACTCGGCGGCTTTAACGATCCACATGACTTGGATTCCAAACAACCTGCCGAAACACTCGACCTTGTAACCCGACAATGGTGCCTAAGCGACATAGTCACAGATTATGAGATCATATCGAAGCGAGATATTTACGTGGAGGTTGGAGGGATATTATACACAATTAAGGAAAGACATGACGTGATTGCATTAGAGGACGCCACATGGGTGTTTGTCGCTCGGGTCCCAATCTACACATCTAGCGTGGTATATGTGACAGGGTGGCCGGGGAAGATTATGGTGATTATTGGAAATACAAAATATGGTGCAGCTAAGAGAGCTTATGTGCTGGAATTGAAAACTAAGAAATGGACCAAAGTACAAATCCCAAGTGAGTATCGTGGAAATGTTCAATCCAGTTGTTGTATACACATCTAAAAGGAACAATTTTATTTTGCCCTTAAATTAGTGTGACAAACACTCTTTTTTCTTTTTCTTTTTTGAATACATTTGTCTTAATTAGATGATTGAGATTCAATTATTTACAATGCGTTACATTTCGTGTTTACAATATATTTTGGAAAGAATATATATGGTCTCAAAGTGAAAATGTGATGCATTTCAATTGTTTTAAGTTTCTATTAGAGATTTGTACAAAACAAAATGTGACATTGAAAGTTATGCATTAAACGTGGCAAAAATAATTCCGTTAAGTAAACCAACTACCAAGGAAAACGCTTTCGGAGATCGAGATTTGTTTTTCATCGAAAAAGAAGAAGGCCGAGGATATGCGATGACATCAAGATTATTACCATTCCATTTAAGTAAGAGAATTAAATTTGATAGATATTAAATTGGAGATATTTCATAAAAATAAATAAATAATATACTTTGGAGAATTTTAGACCCTTATTAATTTAAACAAGTAATCTTTTTTTTTTTACCATTCAAGTTAAGAGAATTAAATTTGATAGATATTAAATTGGAGATATTTCATAAAAATAAATAAATAATATACTTTGGAGAATTTTAGACCCATATTAATTTAAACTAGTAATTTTTATTACATTGTAGTATCTGTTCATATACTTTCTCAATCTACTGAAACACAAAGAACCAATAACGTCTCCGAGACAACCCATGTATCATATGATGTCATAAATATCATGTACTCTTTTTCTCAGCTAAGTTTTACCAATGTATCATATGATGTCATAAATATCATGTACTCTTTTTCTCAGCTAAGTTTTTTTACACATAATTTTCCTAGTGAGGTTTTTAACGAGGCATGAATATTTTTAAATATAATATCCATATACCTTGTGTTTTTCTTGTCTAGGTTTTTTTCCATAGGGGTTTTCTAAAAAATTTTTAATAAGACAAAGCGGTGGTCAAATAATGTCCAAAGGGGAGTGTTATAATATTTCATTTATTATGGATAATATTATTGATTTGTAAGAACATCTGTAACATTATGTCATTTAGTAAAATACTTAATGATTATACATGTATATATATTCACATATTGGAATAATAGAGGTGCGGTTATGTGTGGCTTATTTGTATTCTTCATCTTTTCTCTACCTTCTTTATCTACATTTCCATTGATCAATATGTTTGAGCCAATAGGCTGATTACAACAAAAAATTAATATGATTAAATTTTTTAAAGGATACACTGTGATCTTGTGTGGCACTGTAAATTATACTCTATAATAAAAAAAATATTTAATATGATTTTAGACGTACGTGATAATCAAGATAAAATAATGAATGAGTGTAAGAATGAATGAAGATGTGGCACATGAATTAGTTTCTAATTTATTGTACTTGTGTAGTTATATGTATGTTTTGTTATGTAATTTTAAAGTTCAAGTGAGATATGTATAAGTGTCAATTGTAACTGAGCAGCTGAGCTCGTAATACAATTGGCACTTGCACACATCTCACTTGAACTTTAAAATTGCATAACATGCATGTAACTACACAAACACAATAAATTAGAAATTAATTTATGAGAGATGTAGGTGTTTGAGTGAGGTGTGTACTAGTATCAATTGTAATAAAGAAATCGGAGTTGGAAGTATCTCAAGGCAATAATAATACGGTGTAACAATATAATACGGAGAGAGAAAGAGAAGAGTTGGTCTTGTAAGTTAGATTTTTTTTTTCCCAGTGAGTATGCGTGAAAATAATAATAATAATAATAATAATAATAATAATAATAATAATAATAATAATAATAATAATAATAATAAGTAAAGGACCTTGTGGTCCAATGGCATCAAATTGAATTCTACCTGAGAGATTGTGGGTTTGAGTCTCAGGCGCTATTGATTCTTTGTGTTTCGTGCGTCAATTTGCAAATTAGGCAATTTGTTTATATGCCAGGTAGCTTAGAGTGGTTTATTGGATTAATGAAAAAATAAATTTATTATGTTATTTGGAATAAAAAAAATTTAATAGTGTTATATTGTATTACGAATATAAATTTGAATGTAAAATTGTGAATAGGAATGTTGGAAACAATATTTTCTCTTAGGCAGCTCATTTGTTAATTAGGCAATTTGTTTATATGCCAGGCAGCTCAGAGTGGTTTATTGGATTAATGAAAAAATAATTTTATTATGTTATTTGGAATAAAAATTTTAATAGTGTTGTATCGTATTACGAATATAAATTTGAATGTAAAATTGTGAATAAGAATGTTGGAAACAATATATTCTCTTAGCTAGGCAGCTCATTTGTTAATTAGGCAATTTGTTTATATGCCAGGTAGCTTAGAGTGGTTTATTGGATTAATGAAAAAATAATTTTATTATGTTATTTGGAATAAAAATTTTAATAGTGTTGTATTGTATTACGAATATAAATTTGAATGTAAAATTGCGAATAGGAATGTTGGAAACAGTATATTCTCTTAGAGGGTGTTGGGAATGTAAGATTACCTTGTGTGTTTGGTTTGGATGATGTAATATAATATTACCTTGTTTGGTTCAAGGTTATATTTTAGGTTATATGGATCAATTTACAATAATGTCCTCAATAATATATATATATATATATATATATATATATATATATATATATATATATATATATATATAGGCTCCGGATCCCATGAGGTCACATAGATAGATGAGATCATGATGAGATCTCATCTCATCCATTATTTCATTACAAATAGATGGGTGAGATTGAAAAAGATTTGCAATGTAATTAAGGTAGTATTTTAAAAATAAGAGTAGAGAAGTAATTGTAATATTTATGTTATTTTTGGTTAGCAATAAAATGTAATATTTAGCATCAAAATATAGGAACTATGAATGGTAATACTCATGAGTAAATCTATTTTGTTAGCAGTAGTAAAACAACCGTGAGCATAGAAGATTGAAGGAGACATGTTTCCTGGGGTCGTGAATGGCAACTACGTCCACATGTATGTGCATTTGGCCTTGTTTTCAATTGGATTCCTTTCATACGTGTATGTGTTAGGGGTTTCTAGCGTGTGCAAGTATATGGCCTGGGAACTAAAATGGAGTGATTTCGAATGGACAGGTGATTAAGCAGAATGGGCAACGGTATATGCGTGGGTGTGTGAAGAAAGTTACATAGGCGGTGGCATAACATAAAAACGTAGGTTTATAAGGGTGTTCCATAAAATCGTTTATCAAAATTTTGAATTGGGGTGTGGGGGACACATGTTATGTGTCTCGAACTGAGATATAATGATTGTAGTAGTACTATTTGTGAGCTTTTATGGGTGTCAAATTTGTTATTCACAAGGTCTGTGCGTATACGGGTACCATGGGTGAAACATAGGTACGGCGTGTGCATTCGATTGCTACGGTTTGTGCATATCATAGGACGACGGTCTGTGCATCATAAGATTGGGATGTATGTTAACATAATTTTGTTGTGTTATGAACTGTTAACGGGCCTATGATTAGACATGTGTGCGAATTGACGTTATATGTTTTTATTTCTGAGAAAACATAGTATATAAGGTTGCTGCTAATGGGGGTTTCTCATCGGGGACGAAATGTGTGATGACCGACGATGTGTGCACGGGCGTTGGTTAGCGTGTGCATACGATCTGTACGGCTTGTGGACAGCATTGGACGGAGTATGCATAAGATTGGGATGTATGTAATAATAATTTTGTTTTGTTATGGATTGTTAACGGGCCTATGATTAGACCAGTGTGCCTTTTGACGTTATAATTTTTTATTTCTGAGAAAACATAGTATATAAGATGGCGGTAAGGGGGGGTTTTCATCGTGGACGAAATGTGTGATGAATGGTGCTGTGTGCACGGGCGGTGGTAAGCCTGTGCAAGTATCTGTAATATATTTGTAATGGACGTAAAAAGTGGTAGTAGTGATAAAGTGTATATCCGTGTGTAATTTATGGCTGATGTACAATTCTAGGTTTTGAAATTGGTGTCTCTCAATATGTAATTGGAAAGATTATATTATTATTAAACTAACTGCAAATTAATGAGTGCATTATTATAATGATGTCATGTGGTGTAATATGTTTTCGAACACATATCATATGTTACAGGTGTGTGCATAGCAGGACCCAACGGCGAAAAAGATAACATTACGAGTTGTGTTATGGATGTTACTCCTGGTGGTACGAAGCATTGGTTGACAGAAGAAGATGGAATGTTGCGGACAACATACGGAACAAAAGGCCCAACTACATCCCCCACACCAAACCTACCAATTTTCAACTCAGCTACCTCACGGGCCTTAAGAAGACTCGTAGTGCAACCTCTATACGAAGGACAAGCCCGAGGAACAACCCTGTCCGACTGCACAACCCTGTCAACATACAGGAACTAAACCATAACACCATAAGTAAGTTGCACACACTAAACAATCACTCGAAAAAGTAAACACGCACACCGCAGCTTAGTACACACACGCCAGCAGCTTATTACCCATACACCATAACAGTATAACGCACTCACCAAGTTAACAGTTTATATTTAAAAAAAAAATCAACAGAAAAACCAAAATTCAAACTCCGTTTTATAACCAAATTGAACTTGTACCACACATAAGAAACACACATGGCATATACGAAACAAGTGTACCAATTAAGATCTCTACGTACACACTCAAACAACTATAGCATACACCTCAACACATCTCTACCAACATAAAAAAGATGTCAATATTTCCATAGACCCAGAACTAATCTCAAAACAAATAAATGATAAATACAAGCTTCAATATGTTTGACAAGAATGTAAATAAAGCAAGCATGTTGCACACGCCGGGCCACTCCACCGCACACACCACTAGCTGAAATTAGTTCACGCACACACAGCAGCTTAGTACGCACAAACCAGCAGCATATTACGCACGCACCATAACAGTATGACGCACTCACCAATTCACAGATTGTGGATAGTAATGATAGTGGGTAACATGGAGCCATCTTGGACAAGTTCCAGTTCAAGGTTGTCAACCAAAGATGTAACATACCCATAACTACTAAGAGTTCCATAACACGACATAGATTACAATGAAAAGGAAGGCCAAAGCAGAAATTTAGGGAAAAAATCAATCTTTAATGAAGAATTTCCAAAAAGGCATCTAAAAATTTAATGGTATTAAACAAAAGGAGGAAGCAAAAGATGATGGATTTTCTGGAGATAATTTTGAAATAAACAAAAATAGAGAACCAGTTATTAATTCAAAACAGCATGCAATAAGACTAGAAATCGGGGAAAGAATCCCATATACAGTTAAACAAAATGATGCAATATTTTGGTCCATAGCAGCCCAGATTTTAAATTTAATTCAATAAAGAGAAATAATTACCTCATTCAGTTTTCTTGTAGCAGTTGCAATGATCTGTTCTGATTCTGAAGGGGATATAACTGACCATACATACTAAATAGTAGTCATCGGCCACATCCTTAAAGTAATTCTCCTTCACTGCATGCCCCCTTAAGATGTTATTGGCATCCACTGAGTACCAATATATGTTTCCCAATTCACGTTTGAATATTCCAAGAGCCTCAGGAGTTCTGGGATATAAGTGCCCGTGACCATCGGTATCTATCAATAGATGTAGTCGTTGCTCAATGGAATCAGTATATGGAAGAGGAATAACCTGTGCAATGGAATGAACTGCTACTTCACAGTTATAACTGCTACTCTAACCCCGCCGACATTACTCTCCTCACCGTAAAAATGCAAAATCAGTACAAAACACCCCAATAAACGAAGCAAACCAAACGGCGACGACATACCTGGAATGGAACCAGAAGACACACCCTTTTGACGTTTGGACCGCTTATTGGTAGAACCCATCATGACGACTGCTTGGACGGCACGGGCTGAGCATACCGGAAACGTGGCTTCTCTAGAGTGAACGGCCGTAGAAAAGAGGAACCACAGAAGAAAATAATGGAGACTATCTACCTTACCGGAGAAGATAACAAAGCCACGCAAGGAAAAGAAGTTGAATAGACGGCAATAAGAGTGCAAAAAATATTGAAATATGATTTGAGACCATAATTAGACCTGCACACGCCCTAAAAAAGGAATACTAATTAATATAGAGTAATAAATATAGCAACAAAAAGACATCAATACCCCCAATACTAAAAACCCAGCACACACGGCCTTTTGAAAGCATTAAATCTGGGACGTTAAAACAATACAAATAAACGCGGAAGATTGAGCCTTACTATTTCACCTGCCAATAGTGACCTCACCTGATCCAAAATATATATATATATATATATATATATATATATATATATATATACATACATATATACATATACATATATATAATGTGTGTATTTATTTATACTAGTATTTGCACCCGTGCGATGCACGGAATGAATTTGTTGTAATATATGAATCGATATATAATTATTTAAATTAGAACATCAAATATATATTATATAATGCAATTAAGGATATTGTTTGGATCGTTTATATATTTTGATGTTATCATTGCTTGAATTTGTGCAAATAATTGCTCAAATTAATAGCTAATGTTTAGATGTACGCATACGGCGCTATAACTTTAAAGATTTTATTTATCATTATTTAGTATTTTCATAAATTAGGCAAATGTCCTCGTTCTCTAACAACTCAGTTATAGAAATGAATTGGTATCCTTATTCATTTGTATTCATTTGTATGGAAGATATATGTTTTTTGTCTAGATATATAGCAATATTTTCATTTAAAAAAAAAACTTAATATCACCGATTATATTTACACGTTATTGAAACCTCTTTGTAGACGACATTGGTAGTGACAAGACAATCTTGTTCATCTCTGTCTAGATATAACACCTTCGATCCATCAGGACGGGTTACTTGAGTTAAAATATATAATGGTAGAATATTACTCAATTAGTTATCGTTTTATATTTTCAGTCAATTAGTGATATCAGATTCATTTTCAGGCAATTATTCTTTTTTATTTTCAGTCAATTATAATATCAAATGCAGTGATATTTTTACCGAATTTTCGTTCCATTTTTAATTGATGATGTAGATGTTATTATTGAAATATTTTCGTTCCATTTTTAATTTTCCTTTACTATTGTTTAAAATATGCATTTACTATTGATAATGTAGAATATTATTATTGAAATATTTTCCTCCAATTTTAAATTTTCATTCCATTTTTAATTAAAATGCAATGATATGATCATTTTTTTTAGTCAATCATGGATCATTTTTTATTTGCAATCAATTATTAATATTTATTTCCTTTTATATTTTCAGTCAATTAGTAATATTATATTCATTTTCAGTCAATTATTATTTTTTCAGTTAATTAGTCAATTAGAATATAGATGTAGTGATATTGTTACCTAATTTTCGTTACATTTTAATTTGATAATGTAGAATATTATTAATGAAATATTTTCGTTTCATTTTTAATTACATTTACTATTTTTTAAAATATGTCTTTACTACTTGATGTTGTAAAATATTATTATTGAAATATTTCATTTCTATTTTTAATTTTCCTTTACTTCTTAATAAAAAAAAAAAAAAAAAAAAAAAAAAAAGAAAAACTTTGAACTTCTCACTACTTGATGGGCAAGCAATTATGTTTGTAAACATTTTCAAGAGCTCCTCTTTCCAAACATTTTCAATGTGATATCAAAATGATCTTATATCATTCTTCGTATTTTTTTTAATTTTAATTTTATTTTGTCAATCATTTTGTTTGGATTATTATTATTATTATTATTATTATTATTATTATTGACGATTTAAATAAAATTGAGATTGACAAATTAATCACCAAATTTTAACAAATTCGTCATTTCAACAATTTATCTTTAATCAAAACACTAAAAATATTATTTAATAACTCAGTAATTTGCTCTAAACTCCTAAAAAATAAAACAACACATACATTTTGGGTTAATCTTTCCCAAGCCCCAATAATAATAAATAAATAATAAATAATAAATAATAAATAAATAAATAAAAACTAAAATAAGAATACAAAGGTAAAGCTTCTTAAATAAGAACCTTTTGACTTCGCAATACTTGCCCACATTGATGGGCAAGCAATTATGTTTATAAGAGGATCATTGCTCCTCTTATATATAGAGGAGCTCTCTCTTTTCAAACATTTTCAATGTGGGATCAAAATGATCTCACATCATTTATAAAGGGTAGCTCGCCCTTGTCTTTTTTTTTTTTTTTTTTTTTTCTTTTTTTTTGTTAATTTTAATTTTATTTTGTATATAGTTTTGTTTGGATTATTATTATTATTATTATTATTATTATTATTATTATTATTATTGTTATTATTATTATTGTTGTTGTTGTTGTTATTATTATTGTTGCTGTTGTAATTGTAATTTGATTATTTGGCAAATTCGACAAAATTTTAAAAAAATTCGTCTGTTTAACATTTTATATTTAATCAAAACACCAAAAATATTATTTAATAATTTAGTAATTTGCTCCGAACTGCTAAAAACTAAAACAACTCATATACATTTTGGGTTAATCTTTCTCAAACCCCCTAATAAATTAAAAAAAATTAAAAAAAAAAAACTAAAATAAAAAGCCATTAAGATAAAGTTTCTTAAATAAGAGCCTTTAGACACGTTGGGCTTCAATATGTTGATAAAGTTTACATGTAACAGGGTCAATCGAATAGTTATGCTGTGGAACTGTGTCCGCATTGCGCGCAATGTGGACACAGTTCTATGTTTATAATTACTGAACTATATGTTCATTATTATAAAGCTATATATTCATAATTTTTGAACTTCATATTCATAAGTATTGAACTCTATATTCATAATTACAGAACGTCAGAACTCTATGTTCATAGTTATTGAACTATATGTTCATAATTATAAAGATATATGCATAATTTTTTAAATTCATATTAACAATTATTGAATCTCTATATTCATAATTACATAACTATATGTTCATAATTATGTTCACAACACTATGTTCATAATTATAGAACTATATGTTCATAATTTTTGAACTATATAATTATGAACAATTTTTTGAACCGTGTCTACCTTGCAAGGTGGACACAAATCCACAGCATAATTTGCCAGGTCAATAGTACTAAAATAAAATAATAATAATAATAAAAAAAAACCTTTGGACTTCTCGATACTTGCTCACATTGATGGGCAAGCAATTATATATTTGTAAATGCTCATCTTATATATATAGAGGAGCTTAAGAGCTCTTCTTTCCAAACATTTTCAATGTAGAGATCAAAATGATCCCACATCATTTACAAAGGGGAGCCACCTTTGTCTTCTTCCTATTTTTTTAAATTTTAATTTTATTTTGTATATAGTTTTGTATGGATTATTGTTGTTGTTGTTGTTGTTATTATTATTATTATTATTATTATTATTGTTGTTGTTGTTGTTGTTGTTGTTGTTGTTATTATTTTAATTTTATTTTAATTTTATTATTATTATATTATTACATAGGATTTTTATTATACTTGAACAATAATATTATCAATTATGTTATAGAATATAATACCATACATAATATTACCAGTTATCCAAGATTACCAATTAACAGATTTTATTTAATTTCCATTTGACATTTACTTACCAAATAAGCTTTACTACAAAAGTTTGGGCGGGAAAATGAAACATGATGATTTTGTTTTTGTTTTGTTTTGTTTTGTTTTTTTTTTTTTGAAAAGTGATGATTTTGTGTCTATAATATATATATATATATATATATATATATATATATATATAGATTAATTATTACCCTAATACTTAATTTATAATTGTGACTTCAAAATTCTTATTTTATTATTAACATTAACATTTGATTAGTTTTATAAAAAAATGTAAATTTTAAATTGTGTATGAATAAATTTAAACTCTAATCCGACGCATTTCCTTATATGATTGTATAATTCATTGTATATACATATAATATTTAATTGTATGTATATAGGAAAATTCAATAATATAATTTCATTAATTATAATTTATATTGATATATTTATAATTAAAAAATTACATTTAAACATTTTAGAAAGTAGCATTTTAAATTTTGCATGATTATTATAGTGCATAAGTGTATGTATGTATATTTTAAAAATTAGAAATATTCATGTTTTGTTAATTTAATAATTTCACTTCTTTAATTATATTTCATATTTTATCAATTCTAATTTAATAAAATTGCCACAAATATTTCTATGGAACAAATCTTATATTTCTCAATTTCATTAATTATATTAGTTATTAATTATAATTACCAAATATTATGGCAATTACCATAATAATTTCATTAATTATATTAATTATAATATTTGTTCTAATCTCTCGATATTTATATATACCCGGCGGAGTATTTACGTCCAAAAGAAAAAGTTACCATGCACAATATATATTACCAATTATGCAATATTATCATTTAATAAATTTTAATTAATTTCTATTTTACCTTTGCTTATCAAATATAAGTTTTACTACAAAAGTTTTGGCGGGAAAATGAAATAGGAGGATTTTACTTTTATATATATATATATATATATATATATATATATATATATATATATATATATATATTTGATTAGTTTTATAAAAAAAATGTAAATTCTAAATTTTGTAAGAATAAATTTAAACTCTAATCCGATGCATTTCCTTATATGATTGTATTATTCATTGTATATACACATAATATTTATTAATATGTATATAGAAAAGTTCTATAATATAATTTTATTAATTATAATTTATATTGATAGATTTATAATTAAAAAAATTACATTTAAAATTTGAAAAAAAGTTGTATTTAAATTTTGCATTATTATTATAGTGCATAAGTGTATGTATGATTAGAAATATTCATGTTTTGTTAATTTAATAATTTCATTTATTTAATTATATTTCATATTTTATTAATTGTAATTTAATGAAATTGTCACAAAGAAAATATATATACTTTTAATTTTATATTGATAACCATAGTCTATGTATATACTTTAAGAAAATATTCATTATTAAAGAGGGGATATAATTTAAAAAGTAATTTATTTATTAGATTACCTAATATAATTGTCTTACAAATTGATTCCATGCTACTATGTACAATTCATATATTTGAAAACTTTTTAAATCGAAATATCTATTAATTGCCTTAATAGTTAAAATAATTGTTAGTCAATCAATATTCAATAGTACTAAAAGTATTATTTGAATTTTTATACATAAGATATAATATTATTAAATCAAAATAATTAAAAATAATGTGTCCATATTACAAAAGATTTTATAATAGTAATTTTTATTGCATAATAGAATTTGGCAATTATTTTAAACATTGTTTATGGTAATTATTGTATGACATTTAATACTAAAATTATTAGGTAGAATTTTTATAATTAAGGTATAATATTCTTAAGGTACAACATTGCTTATATATGGTTTACCCGTATTAACCATCACTATATTAAATTAATATATAATTCTTTTAATATAATATATTATTAAATCTAAACATATGATTAATATTTATTCAATATTATTACGGAAGTATTACAATTATAAATTTTACTTCGTATTAAATTTTAAATGGCTTAGCATATCGAAACAAAAATGGTAAGTCAATAACATTATTTTACATTAGTAAAGTGGATTTATATCAAGGAATGTCAGATGAAGAATAAAATCAAAATAATACTCCATTGAAAAAAAAGCCACAGTACTTAATCATTTAAAAAAAAAAAATTTTAATGGCTAGAAAAACGTCTTGAAGGGAGAGACAAACTATTATT
Source organism: Ipomoea nil (assembly GCF_001879475.1). Classification (NCBI taxonomy): domain Eukaryota; kingdom Viridiplantae; phylum Streptophyta; class Magnoliopsida; order Solanales; family Convolvulaceae; genus Ipomoea; species Ipomoea nil. The sequence goes on from NW_017619547.1 coordinate 23,997, forward strand.
ACAAAAAGTTTATACTTTAAAGACGGAGAAATTGAATCGAAACAAAGTCCAACGCTTTGATATATTGACAACTAAAAAATGCTTTTAATTTCATTTTGGTTTTTATTGTATTCTTAGTATGCTTCCCTCTGTAAGTCTATATCTATTTACATATACACATAATTCGTCCCTCGATCACAAAACTTTATCATCTTCATGAGCAAGGAACTCTATTGCTTCTCGATCAATCTTTCTAGATCCATATCTTCTCCACACAAATAGACAATATATATATATATATATATATATATATATATATATATATATATATATATATATATATATCAACATTTTTTCTTATGAACCACTTTTGTTGTTTAAAAACCATAAAATACAAAAAAAAAAATAAATAAAAACAAAACAAAACCCAAAAAAAAAAGAAAAAAATAAAAGAAATTAAGATGATGAAAACCTCACGAATGCAAATCACGTATCAACCTCAATTGTGGAAGATCACATGATGATTAGAAGTCTATTGCTTCCCTTCAATCTTTCTAGATCCGTATCTTCTCCACACAAATAGACCAAAAAAATATATATATCAGCATTTTTTCTTACGAACCACTTTTGTTGTTTAAAAATAAGAAAATACAAAAAAAAAAAAAAAAAAAAAAACCCAAAAAGGGGAGAAAAAATAAAAGAAACTAAGATAATGAAAACCTCACCAGTGCAAATCACGTATCAACCTCAACTGAGAAAGATCACATGATGATTAGCAAAAATCAATGAAATAATTAACCTTAGTTGGGATTGTGTATGGTCATATAAGGTGTATTTATACACAATGGATGAGATCAAAAGGGTTTAGTATTGAAATTATAAAATGGTCAGAGATCTCAAGAAAGGTAAAATCTTTAATATTATTAAAACTAAACCATTAGGGTTCTGTTACCAAGCCTCTTCCTCTCCAATTTCTTTTTGTTGAAACCCATTCACAGTAGGCTAGAGGTCCTGCTTTTTAATCAAGTAACCACAACACAAAAAATCACAATAAATTAATGAGTTAATACCCAAAATCGTCCTCGACTATAGTGGTTTTTCTCAATTTCGTCCTAAACGACTTTGGTGACCTAATATCGTCCCAGACTTTTGTGTTTCGCTCAATTTAGTCCTAGACTTTTGTGTTTTTGCTCAATTTAGTCCCTCATTTGTTATTCTGTCCATTTGGTGTTAAATAAATAGACAATTCAGTAATTTTAATATTGGCATCTCTTTACTCATAGACATGTGAACTGTGAAATCCTTTTTTTTTTTTACGAATTACTCCCATAATTACTCCTAAAACTGCGAATATAAAATTTGATTTGCAGGTCCGGGAGTAATTCTGGATGTAATTCGTACAAGAAAGAGGAATTTCGCACTTCACAAGTTGAAAGTAAAGAGAGATCAATATTGACATTACTGAATTGTCCCTTTATTTAACACCAATTTGATGAAATAACAAATGGAGGACTAAATTGAGCGAAACACAAAAGTCTGGGACGATATTAGGTCACCAAAGTCGTTTAAGACGAAATTGAGAAAAACCACTATAGTCGAGGACGATTTTGGGTATTAACTCATAAATTAATAAAAACAACTAATCCAACATCCATAGTGCAATACTTTAATTTCAAGGTATTTAAACAAAAAATATCAAAATCAAATAACATATAATCCTAATATAATCATACTCTGTAATCACTCTCCACTTAATAATGGTGTATGCAAGTGAGGTTTTACCTACAAAATTGACCTCGATTGCTAGCCAGGCCAGCTTCCTCGTGAGGCTTTTACATAGAAACCTTCTTGATTCTTCTTCTTCGTGATTAAATAATTCGACAACGATATTTATATATACCAGGCGGAGTATTTACGTCCAAAAGAAAAAGTTACCATACACAATATATATTACCAATTATGTAATATTATCATTTAATAAATTTTAATTAATTTTCCTTTTACATTTGTTTACCAAATATAAGTTTTACTACAAAAGTTTGGGCGGGAAAATGAAATAGGAGGATTTTACTTTTATATATATATATATATATATATATATATATATATATATATATATATATATAGATGTATGAATGTATATCAACGCTTAAATATTAAAAAAACTAAATATATAAATATACACATGTATATTTGATTATATAAACATATATTAATTTCATTATTATTATTATTATTATTATTATTATTATTATTATTATTATTATTATTATATAAGGATTAGTTAATAAGGGCAAAGTTGGAATAATTCAAGATAATTTAAGATTATCTAAAAAAAAAGGGGATAATCACATTACCTTGAAACATTACCGCCACATCAGCTTTCATGTAATATAACATTACCAGGTAATCTTATAACTTGAACCAAATAGACTCAGATTGCCTAGGTAATCTAAGATGACCTGAACCAAACGCCCCGTTAGGGATAGTATTACACTAGTTAAAATATTAGAATAAAAATTTGAATGTAGAATTATAGTACGAATAAGGAAGTAGGAAATAATATATTTTATTTGTATTAATTTAGTTTACAATATTATGCAAACCTAACGGTATAGATTTATACAACATATGCCATATATAGATAATACTAGTTTTTTTACGCACTTTGTGCGAATGAGATAATGCCCAATAATTATTTTTAAATAAGTATCCCAAAGTATATCAATGCAATATTATATAGGAGATTTTCATGCATATGTAAATAAATGTTGAATTTGTTTATTTGAATCGGTAATTTAAAGTATATAAATGCAAGATAATATATGAGAGATTGATTATAATTGTCACTAAAATAAATGTTTGCAACTTTGTAATAACGTTAGTCTAAATACTTAGTTTTAAAGCGATAGTCTAAATAAATACTACTTTTGGTTTAAATTTCTCTAATTCTTCTTAATTCTTTTTTGGGTAGCATTGTTATTGTTTTCATCTTCAGTTCATGTCCTTTTTTTTTTTTTTTTTTTATTATTATTATTGGTAGTGTTTCATGTGCAATTAGGTTACTGGTAGCAGCATAGAGGGATTCATCATGCAATGAGATTATGGTGTAGGAAGTTTTAGATTTACCTTGATGTGTATATGACTGAGATTTTAGTTGTAATATGAACTCTTTAGCGTACAAACACCTATTGATATTTAATAGTGGTAGTTTTTTTCATACATGTTTCATGTGTTGTGAGATGTGTGTCGCAGGTTATCATGTGAAAGTATTGAACGAAATATTAATATTTATTATATTTGTATAAAATACTTGGTAAATAAATAATAAAGAAATAAAGAAAGAAATATATATATATATATATATATATATATATATATATATATATATATATATATATATAACATGTTTTGTATTATAACTTTGATATTTAATTACAAGATAATGTAAAAAAGAAGACAATGAACAATGTAGTGAATATAATAAATTAATAAATTTGAAGGTAAGGAATATTTGAATTGTAGAAAATAAAGATAATATAACTAATGAAATTATATTTCTTTTAAATTTTTTTATAATGAATAATTTTTTTTTAAATAAAGCATTATAGACATCTAATTCTAAATTAATTAAATGCATATGTATTATTTTTTATTGTAGCTACTAATTTATTTAATTAATAAGAGTAATAAAGTGTCGTACATACTTTTTCTTCAACAATAATGAAATCAATGATTTTTTTAAATTTCCATTCCTTGTTGAGACAAATTGTTTTGTGAGTTTGTCCATAACAAATGCTACAATTACTGTTAATAGAGGATGATAATAAATAATTCAAAATATATGGTTACAATAGATATTAATATAATGATATAGTAAAAATTAACTTACAAATTTTTTTAGAAGTTTTCATGCATTGATAAAATTTTGATGTGTAAACTTGTTCAATTGGAGCTAGTAGGATGTTAACATTGTCAATTATTTGAAAAATGATCCTACCATTTTTGAGTCCATGTGTAATTGTATTTATGATCAACAACTTTGTAGTTAGGTCGCGCAGGTCTGACAATGATGTAAGAACATTGTCTGATAAAAAAATAATAGTATAATATTAGTAATGTAATGTACAATTGTACAATTATAAAAAAAATACAAAAAAATATTAATACCATAATGGCCTAAATCATTCCAATAATGCAAAAGCATAATTGAAATATTAAGTTTTGTTCTAAATAATCAGAAGAAGATTAATTTAAAAAAAAAAAAAAAAACTTAACATAATTTTTTTTTAATAAAAAAATTCAAGAAAATCAAATAATTTTAAAGTAGTTCCAGATTTATAATATTTGATGCTCAACTTTGAATGCTATGTATTTAGTCGAGCTAATTATTTGACAAAAGTTTATGTTAAATTTTATATTATATATTTTTTTAATACATTTTAACATATTAATAATATATGTTTAACAATTATGTCAATTATACTTGGGATGAGGTTCGAACCTAAGACCTTATATAAATTAAGAGTATGTTAAGAATAATAAATAGTTAACGGAATATATGCTTAACAATTATGTCAATTATACTTGGGATGAGGTTCGAACCTAAGACCTTATATAAATTAAGAGTATGTTAAGAATAATAAATAGTTAACGGAATATTCCATTATTAAAGTTTAAACTAACGGAATTTAGGGTTATTTAAGGGAAGAAAATAATATAATAGAGGGTAAATAAGGAAAATCATTAAAAGATACTAAAATCAAAATAATATGAACCATTCATTTTAAGAAACAATTAGTAACGACATTTTTTTTGTTCCAGTTAAGGGCCTAACATTATTCGCTCTTATTAGATTTGTATAGATATGCAATGAATTGCAAACATAAGAATCACGAGAATTTAGAAAGGAAATTAACCAATCATTATTTATACATATTACAAAGCTAGTATTGCTTCTTTCCAAAAAAAAAAAAAAAATTCCAAAATTGTAAAGTTTATAAAATTCGCCAACCCTAACAAAGCTACAACTTAGAATTCGCCAAAACTCTCAAATATAATTCTGCTCACCGATCCCTTGCTTTTCTCTGTTTTCTTTCAATGGAGTTGATTCCCGGTCTTCCCAACGACGTAGCTCATGAATGTCTTATTCGGATTTCGTTTGATCAGTTATCCAAGGCTGCATCTGTGTGTAGAGCATGGAACGCTGTGATTAAGCAGCCGGAGTTCCGCCGCCGCTGCTGGAAAGCTTCTGCTCTAACCCGACCTGTCATTGTCATGGCTCAGATGATGGATGGTTTAAAAGAGTTGGATCCACCGTTTTACCGGCTCACGCTATTCGAGCCGGTGAAAAACCGATGGAGCCATATTCCGCCGATACCGGAGATGGTGGATGGGATGCCGGTGTTCTGTCGCGTAGTCGGAATTGGACCGGAGCTGGCGGTGATAGGCGGTCTCGACCCGGTGACACATCAGCATCTGAATTCAGTTTTCATCTACAACTTCTTATCCGCCACGTGGAGGCGCGGCGCCGACATGCCAGGAGAGGATCGGATGGTCTTCGGATGCGCGGCATCGGCGGACGACAGGACAGTGGTGGTTGCCGGCGGAAGGAACTGGGACAATTTCTGGCTGAAATCAACCTTGGCGTACGACGTGGCAAGGGACATGTGGACGACGTTGTCAGACATGTCAATTGGGCAAACCGAATGCACGTGCGTGTTCCATCGTGGCAAGTTCCACGTACTCACCCGCTATAACAAGGACACACAAGACGATTCCAAACAAATCGTCGAAACACTCGACCTTGTCACCCGCCAGTGGCGCGTAACCGACATAGTTACAGACTACACCATCATACCGTTTCAGTCTACCTATGTAGATATCGGCGGAGTAATATACACGGTCAAGGGAAGACGTGACGTGGTTGCACTAGTGGACACCACGTGGGTGTTTGTCGCAAAAATCCCAAAAGATACATTCTATGCGACATATGTGACAGGGTGGCCGGGGAATATGATGGTTATTCGAAGTGTAAAATATGGTCATGAAGCTAAGAGAGCTTATGTGCTGGAATTGAAAACTAAGAAATGGACCAAAGTAAAAATCCCAAGTGAGTATTGTGGCGGCGTTCAATTCAGTTGTTGTATACACATTTAAAAGGAACAATTTTATTTTGCCCTTAAAATAGCGTGACAGACACTCTTTTTTCTTTTTCTTTTTTGAATACATATGTCTTAATTAGATTATTTAGATTCAATGATTTACAATGTGTTACATTTCGTGTTTACAATATATTTTGGAAAGAACATATATGGCGAAAATGTGATGCATGCATTTCAATTGTTTTAAGTTTCTATTAGAGATTAGAGATTTGTACATAAGTATTTGACTAAAGTGGAAGTAAAGTTAAGTAAGCCATATAATGCTATGGCAATGGGTGATCGTGTGTGTGTGTGTGTGACGGCAAATTATGCTGTGCATCCGTATGCACCCTGCATGGTGCATACGGATGCAAAAACGACGTTGTTTTGCATAAAGTGCGCGCCATACTTTAAAAAAAAAATCAGTTTCGATTCTCAGCAACAACATTATGTTATTCATTTTTAGTTCATTCATTTTGGATTTTTTAGTTATGAAATTCTGGAAGTGTAGTTATGCAATTATGCAATTCTGAAATTGTAGTTATGCAATTCTGAAATTATAGTTATGCAATTCTGGAAGTGTAGTTATGCAATTCTGGAAGTGTAGTTATACAATTCTGGAAGTATAGTTATGTAATTCTGGATGTATAGTTATGAAATTATGGAAGTGTAGTGAAATATGGATGTGTAGTTATGCAATTCTGAATTATTATTTTTTAAGTTAGACGCCAAAACGACGTCATTTTTGCATCCGTATGCATTATGCATGGTGCATACGGATGCACAGCATAACGCTCCGGTAGAGACTTAGATTCTTCTTTGGGTGATACTGCTAAAAGATTATGAATATTTCAAAAAAAAAAAGGTTAAGTAAGAGAATTAAAGTCGATAGATATTAAATTGGAGGTATTTCATAAAAATAAATGAATAATATACTCTTTTTAGAGTTTTAGTCCCTTATTAATTTAAACTAGTAATCTATTCATGCTATGCATGAAAAAAATTAGAGAAACTACAATAATCTTTTAAAATAAAAACTTTATTGTATATATACATACACAGACAATGTACTATTTAGTATTTACTAGTGTGTTTCAAAACGTTTGAGAATTGAAATATATTTCTTTTTTTCATTAGTATTTAATTTCACTATAAATTTTTTACTATATTGAATTTGTTAATAATTTTAAATCTATTTAAAAGTCTCACTCAAACTATTTTTCTGTTCACATGCTTTACGTTTGAAAATAGACACAATATTAGTGCAATTTCACTATAAATTTCCACTAAACAGGATTCTTTTATAATTTAAATCTATTTAAAAGTTTCACCCAAACTATTTTTCCTTTCACATGCTTTATGTTTAATTTGGAGATACACACAATATTAATGCATTATATTTTTATTGCTAAAAAATTTGTAATATTCATAATGTCACAATATTTGTCTATTGATTGTCTATGAATCAACTTTTTCGTCTATCGATTGTTTATAAATCAACTTTTATGAAGTTTTAATAACACTTATGATCTGCTAATTTGCATTGTAATATCTACTCTTTAATTTAACAATAACGATGGAGTTCAAAAATTTGTATTTGACAATATATAATTTGTATTTAATTAATAAGTAAATTTTTTAATGCGGAATGAGACCAGTCAATTCATAATAACAATATATATATAAACAGGGCCGTATTTTAAGTTTTGGTGGCCCTGTTCTGGTAAATAAATGTGGCCCTTCCAAAATCACAATTTTTAAAATAATACATGCAAGTTTCGAACCTTTGACCTCGAAGTTAAAATACAATAAACACACATTCTTACCATATCTTCATGAAACCCTTTAAATTCAATTGAAAAAATTTAATTTTTATTTCTAAACTAGCTAGGTAAAAATTAAATATTGGACCTCTAAAATTTGAGGCCCCTCTAAAATTGGGGGCCCTGTGCGGTAGCCCAGCTTGCACAGCCTAAAATCCGGCCCTGTATATAAATAGTTATATTGCCACACTGAATGAATTTTGGTCAAAGATAGTATGAGATTGCCAAGCTACTTTGATTTTTGAATTCCATTTAATAGTGAGGATGGCAACTAGCTAGCTAGCTTGAATGCCCGCAGAATTATATACAATAATAATCTATCATGGGATATAAGGATTTTAAAATGTTGAAGTGAAACCAATTCCCAAGTAGATAATAAAGCTAGCATAGAGAGAATGAAATCAATGTATCCCATCAAAATTTTCTCTCGAAAATGCTATAGAGTTATATGTGGTGAACAAAGGGAGGAGGACATCTAGAAATAGGGTGGGTCTACCAGTTTGGAGACAAGTAGATAACCATATACTGTAAATCTATGGGTGTCCCCCTTCCTTCCTTTCTAAAAAAAAACATATCACCGCACAAATATGATAACAATACGTTGGGTTTATGGAATAATTCTGGAATGAAATAATATTTTAGATAACTGAAAATTTATATAGCAAGATTGTAGCCTTTAAACATATTACCACAATAAGCAATTAGAGGAGTTATTACTCTGTCTTAAGTCCCAACCAGAATTTAATAGGAGTAGTTACTCTACATAATAGTTCAGATATAATGCAACAAAAATAACCCATCAAAAATATATATATATACACAAGATATTTTTTAACAAAGTTAGAAAACATGTCCTACTCTACAGGACCACGCCCAAAACTTTTACATTCAAAATCAATTCAAAATTTTTAATCATAAATGATTAATTGCAGGTACAAAATATATCAATACAAACACACATAATTTTTGGATTAAGTTTCACAATGTAATATGCATGGACCCTGTTCATGGTATACCAATTGCATAATTTAAATTTAAATGTTATTGTCGACCAAGGTACAGTGAATCTAGGTCCATGTTAGGCAAATTATGCTGTGCATCCGTGTGCACGATACATGGATGCAAAAACGACGTCGTTTTGACTAAAAACGCGCATCCCACTTTAAAAAAGATTCACTTTCGATTCCCAGCAACAGCATTATGTTGTTCATTTATTCTCAATTTTTAGTTCATTCATTCTAGATTTTTAGTTATGAAATTATGGATGTGTAGTTATGCAATTCTGGATTTATAATTATGAAGTTATGGATGTGCAATTATGCATGGTGTAATTATGCAATTCTGAATTTATAGTTATAGATGTATAGTTATGCAATTCTGGATGTATAGTTATGAAGTTATGGATGTGTAGTTATGCAATTCTGGATGTATAGTTATGAAGTTATAGATGTGTAGTTATGCATGCAATTCTGGATTTATAGTTATGAAGTTATGGATGTATAATTATGCAATTCTGAATGTATAGTTATGAAGTTATGGATGTGTAATTATGCAATTCTGGATATATAGTTATGAAGTTATGATTTTTTTTTTTTAAGTTGACGTCAAAACGACGTCGTTTTTACATCTGTGTGCACCATACATGGTGCACGGCCTAACGCTACATATAATTTGCCGAGAATTTTGTGGGTTGTCAAGGTGAATCTAAACGGGCCACTCATTCATGGTTCTGGTATTAGGTATACAAGTGGGTCGAGTTATGGGTTATTTCGCCATATTTAAATTTTAAAAAGTCCAATAAAATTTGTATTAACAAGTCAATCATTATTGTATGCATCATCGACCATAGAAATTGTGTGGACCATATTTTATCTACTGTAAAATAATGTACATTATATTCAAGAAATGTATACTATTTTTATTCTGAGTGTACATTATATTATATAATGTACATTCAGTACAAAAATAATGTACATTTTTTTTTGAGAAAAAAATAATATACATTTAGTATATTAAAAATGTATTTTTTGTTATGCTCCACATAACATTGTGTGGACCATGATCCACACAATAATTTTTTAGAGTTGATTGAACTCGTAGACTTATAATGCTATTTTTAACTAAATGAAATTATGAGTTACTTAGGCAAAATTTTAATTATATTTATAGTTGTCAAAACGGGCTCAACCTGTCAGGTTGGGCCCATTTAATCCCTTTTTAGGCTAGTTGGGTTGGAGGTTTCTCTAACCCGGCTCAACTAATTCGTGGCGGGTGGTGAGTTATATGGGTTGGCCTGTGGGTTACAATGCTCTGTCGGGCTGGGGTGTGGGGGGCCCTTAGGGTTGAGATTCAATTTTTTGGAATAATTCTAATAAAAGTTAATAATGTTAGATCCTTAACTGAAATAAAAAAATGTCGGTCCTATTATTTCTTAAAATGAATGGTTCATATTATTTTGATTTTAATATTTTTTAATGATTTTTCTTATTTTACCCTCTATTATATTATTTTTTTCCCTTAAATAACCTAAATTAAGGGAATATTCCGTTGACAATTTATTATTTTTAACTTACTCATTATTAATTTATATAAGAAAGGTTTTAGGTTCAAACCTCATCCAATTAGAGTTGACATAATTATTAAACATATACTATGAATATTTTAAAATGTATTAAATATATATATATATATATATATATATATATATATATATATATATAATATAATATAAAATTTAACATAAACTTTGGTCAAATAATTAGTCCGACTAAATGCATAACATTCAAAGTTAAGCATCAAAGATTATAAATCAAGAACTTTAAAAATCATTTGATTTTTATGCATTAAAAAAATTAGATTAAGTTTTATTTTTTTTTTCATTTAATTAATCTTCTTTTGATTATTTAGATCAGAACAAAACTTAATATTTCAATTATACTTTTGCATTATTGGTATGATTTAGGTCGTTATGGTATTAATGTTTTTGTATGTATTTTTATAATAGTACAATTGTACATTACTTTACAAATATTATACTATTTTTTTATCGAACAAAATTGTTCTTACATCATTGGTAGACCTGCTCGATCTAAGAGCAACCACACCAATGCATAGTATGGGGAGATTTCAGCATTAATTCTTCTCAATGGGGATAATAACTAATGTGGAGTGGGGATATTGTGGAAATAATCTTCCTGCAAAATTGGGGAGAATGGCAGAAAAGGAAGAAAGAGAAAGAAAAGGAAAGAGTGGCTGCTGTGCGCGTTTCGCGCACAGCAGCCCGCCCACACGGGCGCGAACGGCGCGCCTGACAGGTTCTATTATTTATTTTTTTTCTTTTGTTTTTTAATTTTGATTTTTTTTAATTTTTTTTTCTCTTCCCCACATTCTCTCTCCTAATCACTCTTACATTATCCCCATATTCTTCCCAACTAATATGGATGCTCTAACTACAAAGTTGTTGATCATAAATACAATTATACCTGGAATCTAAAACGGTAAGACCATTTCCCAAAGAATTGACAATGTTACATCCCATTGGCTCTAATTGAACAAGTTTACACATCAGAATATATCAATGCATGAAACCTTCTAAGGAAATTTGTAAATTATTTTTTACTATATCATTATAACAATATTTATTGTAACTATAATATGCCATTAAACATTATATAGTTACAATATTTATTGTAACTATATATTTTGAATTATTTATTATCATCCTCTATTTACACGAATTGTAACAACTGTCATTGATAAACTCTTAAAACAATTTGTCCCAACAACGAATGTAAATTAAAAACAAAATTCATTGATTTCATTATTGTTGATGAAAAGTATGTACGCCACTTTATTACTCTTATTAAATTAAATAAATTAGTAGCTACAACAAAAAATAATACATATGCATTTAATTAATTTAGAATTAGATGTCTATAATGCATTTATTTTAAAAAAGGGAAAATTGTAATTTATGTCCCTCCATAATATGCCAATTATCAATGTCACCTCTGAATTATTAATAGTGTAAATGTTGTCCATCAATTTTTAAAACGGTACATATATTGCCCCTCTCGTACCATACGGTAGGGGCAATATATGTACCGTTTTGAAAAATGAGGTGCAACATTTACACTATGGGAGGGCATTATATGTACCATTTGGAAAATTGAGGGCAACATTTACATCACTAATAATTCAAGGGTGATATTTATAATTGACATATTATGGAGGGGCATAAATTAAAATTTTCCCTTTTAAAAAATTATTCATTATAAAAAAAAAAAAGAGTTAATTACCAAAATGGTCCCTTGACTATAGTGAAATTACCAATTTGGTCCTTGACTATTTTTTTAACCAATTAAGTCCTTCAACTTTAAAAATTTTAACCAATTTGGTCATCCGTTAGTTTGACCGTTAGTCAACGGTTAACTTGGGACCAAATTGGTAATTTCTCTATAGTCAAGGGACTATTTTGGTAATTAACTTTAGGGGTGGGCAATTCGGTTTAGTTTTCTCGAATCGAACCGTACCGAACCGAACCGAAGTAATATACCGAACAACCGAACGATATTGAATTCTTGTATACCGAACGATTCGATAAAAAATCCGATCCAATCTGAATTGTTCGGTAAAAAATTGAACTGAACCGAATACAGTTTGATTTTTTTAAAAATATAATATAATAATAATAATAATAAATAAATAAATAAATAAATATAAATAAATAAAAAGTAAATCCAAGTCCCTTACTGCTTGCTCTGTCGTTTAGCTCATATTTTCACGGGTATCTCTCGTAAATGTTTTATTTGATTTCTTTATGGTTTGTTATCAAAAGTTCTATATTATGTGTTATGATGTTTACATAGTCCATATCCAAAGTCTAATATAAGAATTCAATATCGTTCGGTTGTTTGGTATATTACTTCGGTTCGGTTCGGTACGGTTCAATTCGAGAAAACTAAACCGAATTGTCCACCCCTAAAGTTAATTACCAAAATGGTCCCTTGACTATAGCAAAATTACCAATTTGGTCCCAAGTTAACCGTTGACTAACGGTCAAACTAACGGAGGACCAAATTGGTTAAATTTTTTAAAGTTGAGGGACTTAATTGGTTAAAAAATAGTCAAAGACCAAATTGGTAATTTCACTATAGTCAAGGGACCATTTTGGTAATTAACTCTAAAAAAATTAAAAACAGATCTAATTTCATTAGTTATATTATCTTTATTTTCTACAATTCAAAGATTCATTACCTTCAAATTTATTAATTAATTTATTATATTCCATAAACATTTGGCAATCCAGTCAGCAAAAACTTGGAGTTAACCTGTTAAAAATGTTAATTGCTTTTTTTTTTTTTCTTCGAGTTCAATGGCTTATTTGGGGGTTATTTGAATTCGATAACTTAATTGATGTTTCTCAAATAATTTAGTAGCTTATTTGTACTTTATCCCAAATATATAAAACTAATAAATAATGTTAAAGGGATATATTAATATGTGGCATCCTTCTTTGGATACTATGGATCTAGCTTTATCAATTCTCTTATAAAATATAAAATAATAAATATGTGATGTCATTAAAAACATTTATTTTAAAATATCAAAAATTTTAGTTGAGCACGGCGAATAATTCAAGTTTTTAATTAGAGTTAGGCTAAAAACTTTTAAATCAAATAACAAAAAAGACCTTATAACTTATAAGTCCAAACTGATAAACTCGATGGCGTGACAGGGTAGCTTTAAAGTAACATCCCTATATATGCTCACTCTTTTTGGGTTGGTACAAGCTTTGTAGTACTTTATCATATTTTTGAGAGGAAATGTTGCAAAGACAACAACCTCTCTGTAATATATCCTTTCCACCTCAACGTAGAGAACTCATCAATCAAAAGAAGAAAATTTAGGTGTCATTTAGAAGAATGTCAATTTGTGCGGATGAACCAAACACCCCTAGCTTTATAGCCTACGTATACATTTTAGTTACTCATTAAACAAACATGACTAATTACTCACACGCCAAGTTTAATAAAAGTTAAACACTATTTAAAATTATAGCCTTATTTCTCGATGTTAAGTTATTTACGTATCTAAACAAAACACTTTAATTTACAGAAAAGTCACAAAGGTGAGCTCCATTACTTCGAGGGATTGTTTCACACTATAGCGGTGAGATTCGATCTCATATTATTGTTTTCAAACTTCATTCATGTGACCAACTGAGCTGCTCATACAGATTTGTTATTTGAATGTGTGTTCCAAGTAAAATTAACCTTGTGGTCATAACCGATAAAGGAGTAAAATGAGGTAATCCAATCTAAGTTGTACATAAATAACCAGTTCAAATTAAAAAGATCAATAAACAGGTTAATGGGCAGTTGGTACCGTAAAGTTACAAATTATAATTACGTGACTATACTAAGCAATGGAAAATATAAGTAGCTAAAAGAAAACAAAACTTGAGTTATTTCTCTTTATTTAAAAAAAAAAAAAAACATTACAAAAGTTGATTTGCTATTTCCAGTAAAATCTGTTTAAATTTCACACTTAAAACTTAAAAGACTCTTTGACGTTGGACGCAAGACAAGGTGACCCTTTTTCTTTATCTTTTATTCTTTTTTATTATTTAATAAAGATAAAGACAAACTTAGCACTGAAGATTACTCAGAAATATTTGGAATTTCTGATTTTTAATTACCGCAAACTATATATTGTCTTGTTTCGTCGATACCGCCGACAAAGATTGCCCAATGCCCTTTGCATTTTGTTCCATACCCTACATATTTCATTATTTAAAAAAGCAATTAATTATAAGATATATTTCTTTTCTTGTTATAATGTTAATATAAGTAGCTAATTTTCCCTTTTTGCCGGAGATTAGTCCTCACTTTTATATTAGGCCTTACCAAGTAATAAAATTTAAATTTTTACTTTAATTTTACATTTTTTTTTACTACCGAATAACAATTCCTTTAGTTCCTAATTTTTTCCTTGCAACCAAACGGTTTGTTAGAGTTTAATAGTTATAATTTGCTTTTAGAGTACACTTAGGCTCTGTTTGGCAAACCTACCTGAAAAGCTATAAGCTGGCAATTTATATCCTACACCACGGCGTACATTGCACTATGCGCCCAGATGCAAAACGACGTCGTTTTAATTATTTTTTTTTTTGAAATTTCCCGCCCCAGTGAATGGCAGTAGGCTTTTCTTTAAAAAAAACCCGCTGTTCAAGAATGTACATAATGTTATACTTGAATACACATAATGTTATACATGAATACACATAATGTTATAACAAAATATACATACTCTTTTTAAAAGATAATACACATAATCTAACATAATACATAATAAACATAAACTTTTAACATAATACACATCAACTCTTAACATAATACACACAAATTTTCTGATTCGGATGTACATAATTGTATAAAAATAATGTACATAATTGTATAAAAAATACACATAACTGTATGAACCAATACACATAACGTTGTGAACGAATACACATAACGTTGTGAACGAATACACATAATCTCAGCAACTTCCTACCGCGCCTCCCAACACGACTCCAAAACGACGTCGTTTTGGGAGGCGCGCGGCGCACAGTGCTATGTGCGCCGTGGTGTAGGATATAACGATTGCTATAAGCTAGGAGCTGATAGCTGAAAATGAGCTGAAAGCTGAAAAGCTATAAGCTCGGAGCTGAAAATTGAAGAGCTGTTAAGCTAGCTGTTATGATTGAAAGTGTTTGGTAAAATTAGCTTTTTGGTAAACTGATAAATGTAAAAAGACTAAAAAGGACATCTTCATAAAATTTAAATTAATTTGTTTACATATTAAAATTTAATAGTTTGTCTTCCAAAAAAAAAGTAAACATTTTTTAAAATAAAACTATTAGCATGATCATGATCTAGCATCCCATAATGAAGTAGAAATATTGTCATTGGTTGAAACCATATTGCTAATTTAAAAATAATAATAATAATAATAATAATAATAATAATAATAATAATAATAATAATAATAATAAGCTAAAGATGAAGGGATTGACGTGAAAGTTGGGATAGGGGAAGAGAAAGGGTTTTAATTCATAAGGTTAAAATATGTCATTACTTTAAAATAATAAGGGTAAAGATGGAAAAAAAGTTAGGAAGCTAGTAGCTTATTTTCAAAAGCTACCTAAAGTAGCGTTCCAAAATAAGCTTTTATTTTAAGCTAGGAGCTTATTTTGGGAACATTACCAAACAGAGCTTATAGCTTATTAGTAGCTTAAAATAAGCTATAAGCTCCTAGCTTAGCGTTGCCAAACAGAGCCTTAGTAACAATATAAATGCTATGTTTGGCAAATTTAGCTGGAGAGGTAGCTGAAAGCTAAAAAGGAGCAGAAAGTTGAAAAACTATAAGTTAGGAGCTAAAAACTGAAAAAGCGATTAAGCTAGTTGTTGTGCTTGGAAGTGTTTGGTAAAATTAGCTTTTTGATAAGCTGATAAATGTAAAAAGACAAAAAAAGATATCTTCATAAAATTTAAACATATTAAAATTTAACATTTCGTCTTCAAAAAAAAATAACATTTTGAAATAAAACTATTAGCATAATCATGACCTAGCATCCTATAATGAAGTAGTAATATTGTTGCAAATCTCCTTCATCTAATAATAATAATAATAATAATAATAATAATAATAATAAATAATAATAATAATAATAATAATAATAATAATATTTGTGGTGAAACTTGCGGATAAAGGAGAAGAGAAAATGGTTTTAATTGAGAGGTAAATGATGTCATTTCTTTAAAATAATAAGGACAAAATTGAAAAAAAAAAAAAGAAGAAGAAGTTAAGAAGCTAGTAGCTTATTTTGAAACGCTATCTAAAGTAATGTTCCAAAATAAGCTCTTATTTTAAGCTACGAGTTTATTTTGATTAACATTACCAAACGTAGCTTATAGCTTATTAGTAGTTTAAAATAAGCTATAAGCTCCTAAACAAGCTCTGCCAAACAGACTCAAAATACACAAAATACACCCAACAATAATATAAAATGCACCTAACGATATCATTAGTTGCATGCACTGAGTATGAAAATTATTCAACTCAAAGTTCACCTTTTAAAATTTATGATATTTTTTTAAAAAATTTGGTTTAGGGGTTCGCTTTTATGTATTTAAGAGTTTAGTTTTAGATTTAGTTTTCTAGATTTATCAATAGATATACTATGTAGTTTAATGGAGTTTAGGTGACGAGGGAAACCTACGAGGGTGTGTATTGATGAGTAAACTCCGCGTTATGATCTTAGTTGACAAATGACCACATAGAGGTAAATTACAATTGGTTGCTCAATATTGATCGGCTCAAACCAAGAAGGCCAATTAGATCATTCTCGTTGAGAGTTAAACTTATAATTAATCCAGTTAACAAATTGACCAACTTAGATGGATTTACCCTATACTATACATGTAAAGAGTTTAAATTAAGAATTTAAGAGAGCGTTTAAATTATTAGGAAAATTTTATGAATTTTATTAAAGTCTATGAAAATCTATACGTCAAACATACTTTTACTGACTTTTGAATACTTTTTCGTTGAGTTTCTACAATATTCTTACCCCAAAGACTGAATCCCCAGCCCTAAGGGCCCCCACCTCCGACCCGACAGAGCTTGTGGGAGGATGTAAATTGTTGGTTTTTGGGTTTTCGGGCCCAAGGAGGTCCAACACAACCTTGGTCGGTGGATTCACCTTTCACATGATGTTTATAGAAAAATAAGTAGAAAAATATAACTCAATGCTTTTGTACGTGGAAACCGAAAGGTGAAAACCACGGGCCTTTTTGGGCGGTGACAAGCCTAATTCCACTATGTATTTTGTAGGTGTCTTTGTACATACTTGTAGGGCTATTCTCTACACAAAGTGTTGTGTTTCTAATAATATAGCAATAATAATATAAGAAGAGTGATGGAATGGTGTGGAAGAGTCCTTCCATTTGTATGGATGAGTGGTGGAGCCTTCTTGGTATGTTGTGGAATGAGGCCTTCTTGGGAGAGTAGTTGTGGGAGAGTGATAGTAGTCTTCAAGTGTGTAGGAAGAGTGCTTGGGAGAGTCCTCCTATGTGTGTATGAGTGAGTGGATCCCCCCCCCCCCCTTTCTTCTTGTCTTCTCCTCTTTTTATAGCTAGCCCATCCCCAAAAGTGTCCGTTGGACCATTTAGTAGGGTAGTTAATAGGTATTAACTTGGTTATTAGTGGGGTAATAAGTGGGAGACTTAATAGGTAGCCTTTATTTGGGGGTTATGGATGAGGTAGATAAATAGGACTTTTAAGGGTAGATAATTAGGAATAACGGCTAGTTAGTCCAACCCTCTACCCGTGCCGACCTCCGGGTCGAGCCGACTCCCGGGCCAACCGACTCCTCGGTTTGGCTCGTATCTCTTTTGGGCTTGCTCCATTTTCTTCTTGGGCTTCCCTTCTTTGTCTGGGCTTTATCTCTTTTCTTCTTGGGCCCGAGCCCACGGGGTTCACACCCCATCATAAATCACGGTGACTCAATGGTTAGTAGGCAGGGCCAAATGCCGGTGCGCACAAGGAATCTGCCCACTTTGGACATAATTCCCACACTGCGCCGCGAGGTTCGAACCTTGGTTTCTACAATATTCTAAAATAGTACTCCGTATCATAGCTATTTATTAAGACGTGTAGTATTTCATTGTTGGTGCCTTGGTGAGAAATGATTTAATTGGTGATTTTAATTCATCGGTCTTGATTGATTTAGAGATTTTGAAATTTATTTTAGAATTGTAATCTTAATAATTGAATATTTTACTTCATAATTTCTTTTAAAAAAACGTAAATGTACTTTTTTTCTTTTTATACAAATAAAATTAATATATAAAAAAATATATTATTACCCAACTCTAATTGAGATCTTTTAAATGACATTGATATTAATTTTTTTTTTATATTTTTAAGTAACCTAAATTTACACTGACAATGATTTAATATAATTATAGCTTAATTAAAAAAAAAAAACAAAAAAAAACCAATATTTCTATTTTTTTAAATAAAAATATCATTTAAAATTTTTAATGATATATTTTTATACTATTAATTTTATTTTTTAAAAAGTAATAAAAATGAATTTAGAGAGAAAATATTAATTTGTTAAAAATTCATAAGATGTTTTTATCTTAACTAGCACGAATACCAAAGTCCAAATTGAATACTATTTTACTTTTTTTTATTTGTTTAGAAGTTTAAATCAAATAGTATTAGGACTTGTAAAAATTTGAATAGAATAATTCCAAAATTGTAAAGAAGTTTCTAAAAGTTTGGATCCCATACAACTTAGAATTCGGCAACCCTAACAAAGCTACATTGGTTTTGGCCCAAAGCTTAATAAAGACGCTATTTATTGTTTCCTTTCATCTTCAAGAACCCAACCCAAAACTCTGAATAAGTTGAATATTTTACTTCATAATTTCTTTTAAAAAAACTTAAATGTACTTTTTTTCTTTTTATACAAATAAATTAATATATAAAAAATATATTATTACCCAACTCTAATTGAGATCTTTTAAATGACATTGATATTAATTTTTTTTTATATTTTTAAGTAACCTAAATTTACACTGACAGTGATTTAATATAATTATAGCTTAATTAAAAAAAAAACAAAAAAAAAACCAATATTTCTATTTTTTTAAATAAAAATATCATTTAAAATTTTTAATGATATATTTTATACTATTAATTTTATTTTTTAAAAAAGTAATAAAAATGAATTTAGAGAGAAAATATTAATTTGTTAAAAATTCATAAGATGTTTTTATCTTAACTAGCACGAATACCAAAGTCCAAATTGAATACTATTTTACTTTTTTTAATTTGTTTAGAAGTTTAAATCAAATAGTATTAGGACTTGTAAAAATTTGAATAGAATAATTCCAAATTGTAAAGAAGTTTCTAAAAGTTTGGATCCCATACAACTTAGAATTCGGCAACCCTAACAAAGCTACATTGGTTTTGGCCCAAAGCTTAATAAAGACGCTATTTATTGTTTCCTTTCATCTTCAAGAACCCAACCCAAAACTCTGAAATATAATAATCTGCAATATAATTCTGCTCCGATCACTTGCTTTTCTCTGTTTTCTTGCAATGGAGCTGATTCCCGGTCTTCCAACGACTTAGCTTTGAATGTCTTATTCGGATTTCGTTTGATCAGTTTCCAAGGCTTCATCTGTATGTAGAGCATGGAAAGCTGTGATTAAGCAGCCGGAGTTCCTCGGCGCCGGAAAGCTTCTGGTCTAACCCGACCTGTCATTGCCATCTGTCAGTCAAGGTTTAGTTTAAGCAGATTGGATACAGTGGGTTTCCGGCTCACGCTATTCGACCCGGTGAAAAGGCGTTGGCATGATTTTCCGCCGATACCGGAGGTGGTGGAAAGGATGCCGGTGTTATGTAGCGTGGTCGGTATTGGGGCGGAGCTGGCGGTGATAGGGGGGTGCGATCCGGTGACACGGCGGTATCTGAATTCAGTTTTCATCTACAACTTCTTCTCCGCCACGTGGAGGCCGGCGCCGATATGCCAGGCGAGGACCGCCTGTTCTTCGGATGTGCGGCGTCGGAGGATGGCGGGACAGTGGTGGTCGCCGGCGGACGGAGCTCGACCACTACCTTAGCGCTGAAATCAACGTTGGCGTACGACGTGGCAAGGGACACGTGACGACGTTGTCGGACATGTCAATCGGGCGATACGTGTGCACGTGCGTGTTCCAATGTGGTGAGTTCCACGTCGACAGTTGTCATACCACTGAAACACTCGACTTTGTCACCCGACAATGGCACGTAAGCGACCGTGACATATG
>NW_017619547.1:44910-73712 GCF_001879475.1 Ipomoea nil
TTAAAAACATTTATTTTAAAATATCAAAAATTTAGTTGAGCACGGCAAATAATTCAAGTTTTTAATTAGAGTTAGGCTAAAAACTTTTAAATCAAATAACAAAAAGACTTATAACTTATAAGTCCAAACTGATAAACTCGATGGCGTGACAGGGTAGCTTTAAAGTAACATCCCTATATATGCTCACTCTTTTTGGTTGGTACAAGCTTTGTAGTACTTTATCATATTTTTGAGAGGAAATGTTGCAAAGACAACAACCTCTCTGTAATATATCCTTTCCACCTCAACGTAGAGAACTCATCAATCAAAAGAAGAAAATTTAAGTGTCATTTAGAAGAATGTCAATTTGTGCGGATGAACCAAACACCCCTAGCTTTATAGCCTACGTATACATTTTAGTTACTCATTAAACAAACATGACTAATTACTCACACGCCAAGTTTAATAAAAGTTAAACACTATTTAAAATTATAGCCTTATTTCTCGATGTTAAGTTATTTACGTATCTAAACAAAACACTTTAATTTACAGAAAAGTCACAAAGGTGAGCTCCATCACTTCGAGGGATTTTTCACACTATAGCGGTGAGATTCGATCTCATATTATTGTTTTCAAACTTCATTCATGTGACCAACTGAGCTGCTCATACAGATTTGTTATTTGAATGTGTGTTCCAAGTAAAATTAACCTTGTGGTCATAACGATAAAGGAGTAAAATGAGGTAATCCAATCTAAGTTGTACATAAATAACCAGTTCAAATTAAAAAGATCAATAAACAGGTTAATGGGCAGTTGGTACCGGTAAAGTTACAAATTATAATTACGTGACTATACTAAGCAATGGAAAATATAAGTAGCTAAAAGAAAACAAAACTTGAGTTATTTCTCTTTATTTAAAAAAAAAAAAAAACATTACAAAAGTTGATTTGCTATTTCCAGTAAAATCTGTTTAAATTTCACACTTAAAACTTAAAAGACTCTTTGACGTTGGACGCAAGACAGGTGACCCTTTTTCTTTATCTTTTATTCTTTTTTTATTATTTAATAAAGATAAAGACAAACTTAGCACTGAAGATTACTCAGAAATATTTGGAATTTCTGATTTTTAATTACCGCAAACTATATATTGTCTTGTTTCGTCGATACCGCCGACAAAGATTGCCCAATGCCCTTTGCATTTTGTTCCATACCCTACATATTTCATTATTTAAAAAAGCAATTAATTATAAGATATATTTCTTTTCTTGTTATAATGTTAATATAAGTAGCCAATTTCCCTTTTTGCGGAGATTAGTCCTCACTTTTATATTAGGCCTTACCAAGTAATAAAATTTAAATTTTTACTTTAATTTTACATTTTTTTTTTACTACCGAATAACAATTCCTTAGTTCCTAATTTTTTCCTTGCAACAAACGGTTTGTTAGAGTTTAATAGTTATAATTTGCTTTTAGAGTACACTTAGGCTCTGTTTGGCAAACCTAGCTGAAAAGCTATAAGCTGGCAATTTATATCCTACACCACGGCGTACATTGCACTATGCGCCCAGATGCAAAACGACGTCGTTTTAATTATTTTTTTTTTTGAAATTTCCCGCCCAGTGAATGGCAGTAGGCTTTTCTTTAAAAAAAACCCGCTGTTCAAGAATGTACATAATGTTATACTTGAATACACATAATGTTAACATGAATACACATAATGTTATAACAAAATATACATACTTTTTAAAAGATAATACACATAATCTAACATAATACATAATAAACATAACTTTTAACATAATACACATCAACTCTTAACATAATACACAAAAATTTTCTGATTCGTTGTACATAATTGTATAAAATAATGTACATAATTGTATAAAAATACACATAACTGTATGAACCAATACACATAACGTTGTGAACGAATACACATAACGTTGTGAACGAATACACATAATCTCAGCAACTTCCTACCGCGCCTCCCAACACGACTCCAAAACGACGTCGTTTTGGGAGGCGCGCGGCGCACAGTGCTATGTGCGCCGTGGTGTAGGATATAACGATTGCTATAAGCTAGGAGCTGATAGCTGAAAATGAGCTGAAAGCTGAAAAGCTATAAGCTCGGAGCTGAAAATTGAAGAGCTGTTAAGCTAGCTGTTATGATTGAAAGTGTTTGGTAAAATTAGCTTTTTGGTAAACTGATAAATGTAAAAAGACTAAAAAGGACATCTTCATAAAATTTAAATTAATTTGTTTACATATTAAAATTTAACAGTTTGTCTTCCAAAAAAAAAGTAAACATTTTTTAAAATAAAACTATTAGCATGATCATGATCTAGCATCCCATAATGAAGTAGAAATATTGTCATTGGGTTGAAACCATATTGCTAATTTAAAAATAATAATAATAATAATAATAATAATAATAATAATAATAATAATAATAAGCTAAAGATGAAGGGATTGACGTGAAAGTTGGGATAGGGGAAGAGAAAGGGTTTTAATTCATAAGGTTAAAATATGTCATTACTTTAAAATAATAAGGGTAAAGATGAAAAAAAGTTAGGAAGCTAGTAGCTTATTTTCAAAAGCTACCTAAAGTAGCGTTCCAAAATAAGCTTTTATTTTAAGCTAGGAGCTTATTTTGGGAACATTACCAAACAGAGCTTATAGCTTATTAGTAGCTTAAAATAAGCTATAAGCTCCTAGCTTAGCGTTGCCAAACAGAGCCTTAGTAACAATATAAATGCTATGTTTGGCAAATTTAGCTGGAGAGGTAGCTGAAAGCTAAAAAGGAGCAGAAAGTTGAAAAACTATAAGTTAGGAGCTAAAAACTGAAAAGCGATTAAGCTAGCTGTTGTGCTTGGAAGTGTTTGGTAAAATTAGCTTTTTGATAAGCTGATAAATGTAAAAAGACAAAAAAAGATATTTCATAAAATTTAAACATATTAAAATTTAACATTTCGTCTTCAAAAAAAAAATAACATTTTGAAATAAAACTATTAGCATAATCATGACCTAACATCCTATAATGAAGTAGTAATATTATTGCGAATCTCCTTCATCTAATAATAATAATAATAATAATAATAATAATAATAATAATAATAATAATAATAATAATAATAATAATAATAATAATATTTGTGGTGAAACTTGCGGATAAAGGAGAAGAGAAAATGGTTTTAATTGAGAGGTAAATGATGTCATTTCTTTAAAATAATAAGGACAAAATTGAAAAAAAAAAAGAAGAAGAAGTTAAGAAGCTAGTAGCTTATTTTGAAACGCTATCTAAAGTAATGTTCCAAAATAAGCTCTTATTTTAAGCTACGAGTTTATTTTGATTAACATTACCAAACATAGCTTATAGCTTATTAGTAGTTTAAAATAAGCTATAAGCTCCTAAATAAGCTCTGCCAAACAGACTCAAAATACACAAAATACACCCAACAATAATATAAAATGCACCTAACGATATCATTAGTTGCATGCACTGAGTATGAAAATTATTCAACTCAAAGTTCACCTTTTAAAATTTATGATATTTTTTTAAAAAATTTGGTTTAGGGGTTCGCTTTTATGTATTTAAGAGTTTAGTTTTAGATTTAGTTTTCTAGATTTATCAATAGATATACTATGTAGTTTAATGGAGTTTGGGGTGACGAGGGAAACCTACGAGGGTGTGTATTGATGAGTAAACTCCGCGTTATGATCTTAGTTGACAAATGACCACATAGAGGTAAATTACAATTGGTTGCTCAATATTGATCGGCTCAAACCAAGAAGGCCAATTAGATCATTCTCGTTGAGAGTTAAACTTATAATTAATCTAGTTAACAAATTGACCAACTTAGATGGATTTACCCTATACTATACATGTAAAGAGTTTAAATTAAGAATTTAAGAGAGCGTTTAAATTATTAGGAAAATTTTATGAATTTTATTAAAGTCTATGAAAATCTATATGTCAAACATACTTTTATTGACTTTTGAATACTTTTTCGTTTAGTTTCTACAATATTCTTACCCAAAGACTGAATCCCCAGCCCTAAGGGCCCCCCACCTCCGACCCGACAGAGCTTGTGGGAGGATGTAAATTGTTGGTTTTTGGGTTTTCGGGCCCAAGGAGGTCCAACACAACCTTGGTCGGTGGATTCACCTTTCACATGATGTTTATAGAAAAATAAGTAGAAAAATATAACTCAATGCTTTTGTACGTGGAAACCGAAAGGTGAAAACCACGGGCCTTTTTGGGCGGTGACAAGCCTAATTCCACTATGTATTTTGTAGGTGTCTTTGTACATACTTGTAGGGCTATTCTCTACACAAAGTGTTGTGTTTCTAATAATATAGCAATAATAATATAAGAAGAGTGATGGAATGGTGTGGAAGAGTCCTTCCATTTGTATGGATGAGTGGTGGAGCCTTCTTGGTATGTTGTGGAATGAGGCCTTCTTGGGAGAGTAGTTGTGGGAGAGTGATAGTAGTCTTCAAGTGTGTAGGAAGAGTGCTTGGGAGAGTCCTCCTATGTGTGTATGAGTGAGTGGATCCCCCCCCCCCCCTTTCTTCTTGTCTTCTCCTCCTTTTATAGCTAGCCCATCCCCAAAAGTGTCCGTTGGACCATTTAGTAGGGTAGTTAATAGGTATTAACTTGGTTATTAGTGGGGTAATAAGTGGGAGACTTAATAGGTAGCCTTTATTTGGGGGTTATGGATGAGGTAGATAAATAGGACTTTTAAGGGTAGATAATTAGGAATAACGGCTAGTTAGTCCAACCCTCTACCCGTGCCGACCTCCGGGTCGAGCCGACTCCCGGGCCAACCGACTCCTCGGTTTGGCTCGTATCTCTTTTGGGCTTGCTCCATTTTCTTCTTGGGCTTCCCTTCTTTGTCTGGGCTTTATCTCTTTTCTTCTTGGGCCCCGAGCCCACGGGGTTCACACCCCATCATAAATCACGGTGACTCAATGGGTTAGTAGGCAGGGCCAAATGCCGGTGCGCACAAGGAATCTGCCCACTTTGAACATAATTCCCACACTGCCGCCGCCGAGGTTCGAACCTTGGTTTCTACAATATTCTAAAAATAGTACTCCGTATCATAGCTATTTATTAAGACGTGTAGTATTTCATTGTTGGTGCCTTGGTGAGAAATGATTTAATTGGTGATTTTAATTCATCGGTCTTGATTGATTTAGAGATTTTGAAATTTATTTTAGAATTGTAATCTTAATAATTGAATATTTTACTTCATAATTTCTTTTAAAAAAACTTAAATGTACTTTTTTTCTTTTTATACAAATAAAATTAATATATAAAAAATATATTATTACCCAACTCTAATTGAGATCTTTTAAATGACATTGATATTAATTTTTTTTTATATTTTTAAGTAACCTAAATTTACACTGACAGTGATTTAATATAATTATAGCTTAATTAAAAAAAACAAAAAAAAAACCAATATTTCTATTTTTTTAAATAAAAATATCATTTAAAATTTTTAATGATATATTTTTATACTATTAATTTTATTTTTTAAAAAAGTAATAAAAATGAATTTAGAGAGAAAATATTAATTTGTTAAAAATTCATAAGATGTTTTTATCTTAACTAGCACGAATACCAAAGTCCAAATTGAATACTATTTTACTTTTTTTAAATTTGTTTAGAAGTTTAAATCAAATAGTATTAGGACTTGTAAAAATTTGAATAGAATAATTCCAAAATTGTAAAGAAGTTTCTAAAAGTTTGGATCCCATACAACTTAGAATTCGGCAACCCTAACAAAGCTACATTGGTTTTGGCCCCAAAGCTTAATAAAGACGCTATTTATTGTTTCCTTTCATCTTCAAGAACCCAACCCAAAACTCTGAAATATAATAATCTGCAATATAATTCTGCTCCGATCACTTGCTTTTCTCTGTTTTCTTGCAATGGAGCTGATTCCCGGTCTTCCCAACGACTTAGCTTTTGAATGTCTTATTCGGATTTCGTTTGATCAGTTTCCCAAGGCTTCATCTGTATGTAGAGCATGGAAAGCTGTGATTAAGCAGCCGGAGTTCCTCCGGCGCCGGAAAGCTTCTGGTCTAACCCGACCTGTCATTGCCATCTGTCAGTCAGGTTTAAGCAGATCGGATACACTGGGTTTCCGGCTCACGCTATTCGACCCGGTGAAAAGGCGTTGGCATGATTTTCCGCCGATACCGGAGGTGGTGGAAAGGATGCCGGTGTTATGTCGCGTGGTCGGTATTGGGGCGGAGCTGGCGGTGATAGGGGGGTGCGATCCGGTGACACGGCGGTATCTGAATTCAGTTTTCATCTACAACTTCTTCTCCGCCACGTGGAGGCGCGGCGCCGATATGCCAGGCGAGGACCGCCTGTTCTTCGGATGTGCGGCGTCGGAGGATGGCGGGACAGTGGTGGTCGCCGGCGGACGGAGCTCGACCACTACCTTAGCGCTGAAATCAACGTTGGCGTACGACGTGGCAAGGGACACGTGGACGACGTTGACATGTCAATCGGGCGATACGTGTGCACGTGCGTGTTCCAATGTGGTGAGTTCCACGTCGCCAGTTGTCATACCACTGAAACACTCGACTTTGTCACCCGACAATGGCACGTAAGCGACCGTGACATATGGTTGCAGGCTAACGATGTGGAGATTGACAGGGTAATATACAAAATCAGGAAAAGATGTGACGTGGACAAAATCAGGAAAAGATGTGACGTGGTTGCATTAGAGGACGACACATGGGTGTTCGTCACGCGCGTCCCCGACTCTACATCCGACGTGACATATTTGACAGGGTGGCAGGGGAATATGATGGTGATAAATACAAAAGGTGGTGAAATTCATAGTGCTTATGTGCTAGAATTGAAGAGTAAAAAATGGACGAAAGTAAAAATCCCACGTAAGTATCGCGGTTATGTTCATTTTGGTTATTATTGTCATATACACATCTAAAAGGAACAATTTTATTTTGTCCTTAAATTAGCTTGATAAGCACTCTTCTTCTTCTACTACTTTTTATTTATTTATTTTTTAATATATTCATCTTAGATGATTGAGATTCAATATATGTTTTATTTATTTATTTTTTAATATATTCATCTTAGATGATTGAGATTCAATATATGTTTCACGATGTGTTATATTTCGTAGCAATAGATAGAGAAAATATAGAACATATACTACCTTGTAATCCAAAAGTAAAAATATGATGCATTTCAATTGTTTTAAGTTTCTATTAGAGATTTGTACAAAACAAAATGTGACATTGAAAGTTATGCATTACACGTGGCAAAAATAATTCTTGAGAATTAATTGTTGAAATTACCCAATAGTTGTTTGAATTGACTAAAGCGAAATAAGTAAAGTTAAGTAAGTCAAGTACTATATAATGCGATGACTTGTTACTATTAAAGTTGATATATAGATATTAAATTGGAGGTATTTCATAAAAATAAATAAATAATATACTTTTTAAAGTTTTAGTTCCTTATTAATTTTTTTTTTTAAAACTCATAATCTATTCATGCTATGCATGAAAAAAATTAGAGAAACTAAAATAATCTTTAAAAAAATAAAAACTTTATTGTATATATATTCACACCCACACAAAATGTACTATATATTTAGTATTTTGGGTTTCAAAATGTTTGAGAATTGGAATATATCTTCTTTTTTTTTTTTCATTAGAATTCAATTTCACTATAAATTTATACTAAATAGAATTTGTTAATAATTTTAAATCTATCTAAAAGTCTCACTCAAACTATTTTTTCGTTCATATGATTTATATTTAGAAATAAACACAATATTAGTGCAATTTCACTATAAATTTTCACTAAATAGAATTTGTTAATAATTTTAAATCAATTTAAAAGTCTCACTCAAACTATTTTTCCGTTCACATGCTTTATGTTTGGAAATAGACACAATATTATTAGTGCAATTTCACTATAAATATGCACCAAATAGAATTTGTTTATAATTTTAAATCTATTTAAAAGTCTCACCAAAACTATTTTTCCATTCACATGGTTTATGTTTGGAGATAGTCACAATATTAGTGCAATTTCACTATAAATTTGCACCTGCAAATAGGATTTGTTTATAATTTTAAACCTATTTAAAAGTCTCACCCAAACTATTTGTTCGTTCACATGCTTTATGTTTGGAGATAGACACAATATTAATGCATTATATTTTTATTGCTCAAAAAATTTAAATATTTAGAATGTCACAAAATTTGTCTATATATCGATTGTCTATTAATCAACTTTTTTGTCTATCAATTTTATTAAGTGATTTAAAAAAAAAAAATCTAATCATAATAGTCTATGATTAAAATATTTAATAATTTTTGAAATGAATTTTGATTAGCACATAATAAAGAGCTAAACAAAGCTCCAACACATGTCCAGCCAACCTGAGAAAGAAACTCCCTCCAACCGTGACAGCGGTAGCTAGCATAGACTCATTCCAAACCTGCTGGGAATAATCACACAAAATATATAAATGCATGCATGCATCATATCCTCATTTTGACCCCCACACTTTTGGACATGAGAGCTTCACATAGTTACATCCACCCTTTTTTGGTATAAATTTGTGGTGCTACAAAACACATCATTTAGTGCTCTCTAGAGGAAGGTCCGGCCTCCATTTGAGAGGGATGTTCAATTTTCAAAGTTTGGTCCAACTCTTAAAATCAACAGGTTGCAAATCAAGGTCCCCCGTTATGGTTCTATAACCATTTTTGACATTATAACATTTCTAGGATCTCCATACCAGTAGCATGAATCCTCATAATTCGGGCGCAATGGTAAACATGCATGTAATACGATCAATGTCACAAGGCAGGAAAATTTCTTAACAGAGATAAGTCCAAGTCTGCTTGGTGGGATCAATTAAACCTGTCATCCTAGTACCCAGGGACGGAGCCAAGAGGGGCAGCTGCTCCCCCTCCCCCCCACACCCCACCCCCATGCACCCCATATATAATTTTTGTATGTATATATGTATATATAGTACATGTGTTAGTATTAGTAAAATAAAACTAGGAATAAGGGTCAAATAGGCCACTGAACTGCACACGAAAATGCAATTAGGCCATTGAACTTAAAAAATCTACAATTGGGTCCCTAAACTAACCAATTTCATTCAATTTGTCCATTTTTCAAGTTTCTCAAGTTGCTAACAAGTTACCCCTCCACCTAGGATGCATATGTGTCATTGTTTTAAATATAATTTATTTTTAAATTAGTTTTTTTAATATTTAATAAATAAAAACTAAAATAATTTATTTTTAAATTAGTTTTTTAATGTTTAATAAATAAAAACTAAAACAATTTTTTTTGAATATAAAATAATTTGTTAAGACGGCTTGGATTTTATTTTCAAAAAAACAAATTATTTTAATTTTTATTTATTAAACATTAAAAAAAACTAATTTAAGATTTTTTTAAAAAAAATTAATTTTTTTTTAAATGCCACACATGCATCCTAGGTGGAGGGGTAACTTGTTAGCAACTTGAGAAACCTGAAAAATGGACAAATTGAATGAAATTGGTTAGTTTAGGGACCCAATTGTAGGTTTTTTAAGTTCAGTGGCCTAATTGCATTCTTGTGTGCAGTTCAATGGCCTATTTGACCCTTATTCCAATAAAACTATTAAATGTTAACAAGAGTTGGTTGAACACATGTTGAGTTATGATAAAGGATAGGGGATTGAATCTTGGCATTAACATAGTTTTATACTTGGCTCAATAACAGTTTTTTTAACTCCCTCCCTATGTTTTCAACACAGTTACGTTTTTAATACATTTTTAATATTTAATACACACACACACACACACACACACACACACACACACACACACACATATATATATATGTATGTATATATATATATAACATTCTTTTATATTAATAATGAGATGTGTTTTTTTATTTAAATTATCTCTTTTGTTTTAATGTTTCGCCTTTACTGAAAAAAATTCAGAATTCGTCCCTACTTCTTCGCCCCCTCAACCGAATTTCTTGCTCCGTCCCTGCTAGTACCACAGAGATAATGTGGCATTATGGTCTGAATCATCTTATTTGAATCACCATGTAACCAAGGATCACCCCAAGCCATAGTTTTAGCATCATTCACAATTCTATGTCTTACCCCACTACAAATAAGCTCATGAGCAACCATAATACTACTCCGACAAAAATAGGGACCGGACGATTGCCTAAAGAGACATCAATAAAAGAGGAGTTAGGAAAATACATTGCTTTATAAACACCTACAGCCAGTGAATGTGGCTTAGTAAGAAATCTCAACCCTTTGTTTCCCCAACATAGCTAAGTTAAAACCATGCAATCTTTAAAACCCAAAACCCCAAACTTCTCAGGGATACCCAAGCAATCCAATGAATACCTCTACCATTTGCACCACTAGAACCCCACCAAAACCGGTTCAACTTTATTCTCAATATATGAAAAAACAACACGTATATTCCTTCCTACAAACGCAGTGAAGCCCCGAATACTTACCAAAATTAGCAGATTGAGCAACACCAAGTAAACTTGTTACACAAGATCTTCCTCAGAAGTGTTTTTACTAAAAGAAACATGTGACTTATGAAAATTGACAGCTTGGCTAGAAAGGTACTCATAGGTATGTAGGCTTTATATTGCTTTACTTCCTGAGCATTGATTTTAAAGAAAAGTAAATTGTCTTCTGCGAAAAATAAGTGTGAGATCACAGGTGCTCATCTTGTTAGTTGTTACCCTAAAACCATGAATAGCTCCTGAATTCTGAACCTGTTGTAACAAAAATAAAGACATTTAGCACAAATGATAAACACATAAGGAGACAAGGGATCCCCTGTCTCAAACCACGTGAAGGGATCCCCTGTCTCAAAAAACATAATATAATTAATTTACTTTAAAAAACTAAACTTAAAATATTAATTGACATGGCATTTTACGTGAAATTCTACGTGGCAGGTGACTTAAAGGTAACATGCTATTATAGGTCAAATATGTTAATTGCACTATTTTAACTAATTTAAGGGTTTAATTGAAGGTTTTTTTTTTTTTTTTTTTTTTTTTTTTTTTTTTTTTTAGTTCAAGAGTCTAATTACACTTTAATATATAGTTAGGGTCTATTTGACCCTTATCCCTTTAATTAATTACCTTTGAATGAGTCAATCCCATCTCACTTTAAAATGAAATCAATTTATTAGTAGGTAAATACAAATAATAATAATAATAATAATAATAATAATAATAATAATAATAATAATAATAATAATAATTAAATATGAAAAGATAAAATTCGGATAAATATAGTACCACTCTTTTGAACTGACATATAAAAGTGTGATTTCTCAAAGTGTTAAAAAAAAAAAAGTGCAGGATAATATCATCATGGAGCTTGATACTCTAACATGTTTGAAGACTTATCTTATGTGGGTTTTATCATCAAGGAGTGTATGATTTTAATTCAAACTATATGTAGTATGTCAGTTCGTCATGTTTTGAGATGGTTAACCTTATAATTAATTCAAATTTTAGCGAATGACTTAACCTCTAAGTTTGGTTCGAGGGAATCTAATTGTATTTAAAATTAATGTGTTACTTATTAATCTATTTTTCTTTGTTTTTTTTTTTTAAAAAAGTAAAATGAAATAAATAAATAATTTCCAAATGGTCAGTCAAAAAGTAAAAAACAAAAAAGATACAGATTCCAAATAATTATTATTATGAAAAGGAAGAAAAATGGATTTCGTGTATACAAAACCAAGATTATTCTTAGAAGATATGGATGGAATAAAGTTGGTTATTCTGCAGAGGATTGGATTATATGCTTCTTTCTCACTCACAAAGTCACAAGTCAAAGCTGCTTTCCAAATATTTTATAGATTTTCTTTTACAAGCAAAACCAACAAGCTAAGTAAAAATATGATTAAATTTTTTAAAGGATACAGTGCAATCTTGTGCGGCGGCACTGTAAATTATACTCTGTAATAAAAATATTTGATATGATTTAAGATGTGAGTGATAATCAAGATAAAATAATGAATGAGTATAGGAATGAATGAAGATGTGGCACATAAATTATTTTCTAATCTATTGTATTTATGTAGTTACATGTATGTTCTTAAATTTTAAAGTTTAAAGTGAGATATATACAAGTGTCAATTGTATTTTTGTGTGGCTAATCAATACATAACAATAGCTTCAATATTTTTTATCTATTTATTTATTTATTTATTTATTTTTTTGGGTTGTCATGCTTTTAAGATTTAGCAGAGAGGGAAGAGAAGAGTTGGTCTTGTAAGTTAGATTTTGTTTTTGGTGAACTTGCGTCAAATAATAATAATAATAATAATAATAATAATAATAATAATAATCTATACTAATAAGAGCCAATCGTTATGCGTTGGACCCGTGTCCAGCTTGCATGCTGGACACGGGTAACAGGGCCGTTAGACACTGTTTTTTTTTTTTTTTTTTTTTTTTTTTTTTTTTTTTTTAAATTTCAGACTGCTTCGTTATAGGAGTATATGTTCATAATTTTATTACTATATGTTAATAACTATACATTCATAACTCCATAATTGTACATTCATAACTCTATAACTGTACATTCATAACTCCATAAATGTACATTCATAACTCCATAACTGTACATTCATAACTCCATAATTGTACATTCATAATTTTCGAAGCTCTATGTTCACAATTTTAGAGCTCTATTGTTAGGAATATATTGTAAATTTTGATGAGCCGAATGTATTTTTGAAAAATCAAGTAGTCCCCAATTTTATTGTATTTGAGTCAGTCCTAGTCTACGGAGTATGGTGCACCTATATCATGCAACCCATGTACAAGTCTGGAAAATCATATTTTGATTTTCGATGTTAAGCGGGATTATAGCTTAACACAATTATGTTGCGGAAAAGTCACCAAGAACCATGCTAGAGGAGTTGGAAGATACGCGTGTGAGCAAAGACAAGTGATCCTTAGTTCGAATCTCAAGTGAAGCAATTTTTAAGCTTGCTTTGGAGACTAGCTTGGACCGTATGAGAGACTAACTCCACCGTATGAGAGACTAGCCTGGACCGTATGAGAGACTAGCTCCAAGTATGAGAGACTAGCTCAATGTATACGAAGACCGTATGGGAGACTAGCTTGGACCGTATAACCGTATGGGAGACTAGCTTGAAGAGTATGAGAGACTAGCTCCAAGTATACAAAACCGTATAGAGACTAGCTAAGGAGAGACTAGCTAGAATAGAGACTAGCTAAGGAGAGACTAGCTAAATGGAGACTAGCCAAGGAGAGACTAGCTAATGGAGACTAGCTAAGTTAAATGCACAAGTCTCACAGAAGTCTTGCACCATACAAAGAAACGTACCAAGTATGGTGGACCAAGCTTGAAATTCGAAACAGAGCATCTCACCATGAACAACAGTGAAGTTTTTACAGAGGTTCCAGTATACTATTTTACAAGGATCATGAAGGAGAAAATATCCGATATATTTTCATCTGAACATCAAGTTTTTACGGTGGAACCGGAGACGCTCGAAGAAGGCTGATTTGCGGAAAAAGTATTTTATACTCAAGCAAGAATCAGCAGATAAATTATTTGATCAACTTGACATGTCAGAGCATTTATGAAGGAGAAGAAAATCAAGCACGCCGCGCCGAACTTATTCAAATTTTGGAGGCTACAAAATTCAAGACACGGCAACGGGCAATTTATTCAAATCATCTGACAAAAAGGAGAAATGACATCTACCTACAATTGCAGATCAAGTTGACAATATTATCTGATCAACTACAATTCAAAATGAACGATCGAGATCGAAAGTTAATCAACGGGCAAATAGCTTTCTTTGGCTATAAAATGCCCAAGCAGACTTGAAGAAGTATATGACTTGAATAAGACTTGAATCACGAACAAGAGCAGTATACAAACTCAAAGAATATCCAATCAATCATCAAGTCATGTATTGAGCTATACACGATAAAATTCAAGTCTGAGTGAGAGAGAAATTTTATTTCTTTGTAATATTCTCTACTGAGTGTAGAAAGAGGGCGGAGTAACTAGAGAGAGTGAAAAACCCTGGTTGAGTGTAGCTTTGTGCGTAGCACTCGTGGTGAAGGGCAGAGTAACAAGAGGAGCTTGTGAAAACCCTTGGAGGACGTAGCTTTGTGCGTAGTTCTCGTGGTGTAGGAGTACAGCTTTGTGCGAAGGACTCGGGGAGGCGGAGTAACAAGAGGAGCTTGCGAAAAACCTTGGAGGAGTGTAGCTTTGTGCGAAGCACTCGGAGAAGTGTCGTTGGGCACTTATTCACTATTGTATCTGGGTGATCGAAGAATAGTGAATTTCCTCCTTGAAGTGAAAGGAGAAGAGTGGACTAGGAGGATTACACCACCTCTGAACCACTATAAATCTCTCTCTCTATTTACTTACTGCTCATATATTTTGTGCATGCTTATTCTAACTGCGAACTAACCCGATTACGATTTATCGCGTATCTTTATCCGTCTGGGTTTGATAGTTCTCACGTTTGCATGCGAGCCAAACTTTGCGTACATTATATTTGAACCATATCAAGTGTTTTTAACGTATTGCATGTTTAGAATCTCTCTTTGAACACCACACTATTAAGCATAACACTATACCGCTACCTATTCCGCTGCACACTCTAAGTTGTTTATCTTGATGATGCTTGTTACTTAGAGTTGATATAATTAAAGTGTTATTTGCTTTGTGTGATTTGCGAAAGAATTCGAAAAGTTAGAGAAGTCTATTCACCCCCCCTCTAGACTTCTCGCCACCCATTCGGGACCAACATCTATGTTCATAATTTTATCACTATATGTTCATAATTGTAAGTTCATAATGTCAAAGCTATTTCTTCATAATTCGATCAATAACTGTACATTCATAACTCCATAACTGTACATTCATAACTCCATAACTGTACATTCATAATCTTCGAAGCTCTATATTCACAATTTTAAAGCTCCATGGTCATAATTTTATCACTATAAATGTTCATAATTGTAAGTTCATAATGTTAGAGCTTTGTGTTCATAATTTCATAATTGCATAACTGTACATTCATAACGGCATAACTGTACATTCATAATCAAAAAAAAAAAAAAAAAAAAATAACGCTGTTAACAGCAAAACACGCGCTATTTTTTTTTAAAAACTAAATGACGCGTTTTTTAAAAAAAACGACGTCGTTTTGGGCCCATGTCCACAATTCATTGTGGACACGGGTCCAGGGCATAATTTGCCAATAAGAGCCTAATGGGCTGTTTGGTTCACGGAATAGGTCTGGAATGGCATAGCATTCTCGATCAGTAATAGGTCTATTCCTCTGTTTGGTAACTACTTGTATTCTCAGGAACATTGTTCTCGGGAATGACCTATTCCCCTTGTAAGGGGAATAGAGATTCCTGGCGGCCCCCCTGGTATAAGGCTATTCATGAGTTCTCAGAAATAGCCTAAAGTTTCTGTTTTCTATTTTATTCCCAATTAAATTTATTTCCTATTTTACCATCGCCAGTTCGTCACCACCACCACCATCGCCATCGTTGTCGCTGTCGCCACCGCCACCGCCAGCACCACTATTTTACAATATTATAATAAGTATTCAAATGTAGAATTATAATACAAATAAAAATCAAGTGGTTTGTAGTCCACTGGTATCCAGTTGGTCCTTTATGTGGGATGTCTTAGGTTCGAGCCTTGTAGAATTAGTGAAGGCGTAGATAGTATATGTGGGTGTCCCCCTCCCTTTGTAATAGTATTACACTATTTTACAATACTAGTAATTGCACCTGTGCGATGCACGGAATGGATTTGTTGTAATATATTAAGAATATATGAATCGATATATAATTATTTAAATTATAACATCAAATATTATATAGTGCAATTAAAGATATGATTTGAATCGTTTATCTATTTTGATGTTATCATTGCTTGAATTTGTGCAAATAATTGCTCAAATTAATAACTAATATCTAGATGTACGCATGTGGTCCTATAATTTTGAAGATTTTATTTATCATTGTTTAGTATTTTCATAAATTAGGCAAATGTGCTCGTTCTCTAACAACTCAGTTATAGAAATGAATTGCTATCCTTATTCATTTGTATGGAAGATATATATATTTTTGTCTAGATATATAGCAATTTTTTCATTTAAAAAAATAAATCAATATCACCGATTATATTTACACATTATTGAAACCTCTTTGTAGACGACATTGGTAGTGACAACACAATCTTGTTCATCTTCGGCTAGAGCTAACATCTTGGGTGAAAATATATAATGGTAGAATATCACTCAATTAGTTATCCTTTTATATTTTCAGTCAATTCATAATATCAAATTCATTTTCAACCAATTATTATTATTTTTATTTTCAGTCAATTAGTCAATTAGAATATCAAATGCAGTGATATTTTTACCTAACTTTCGTTCCATTTTTAATTGATGATGTAGATATTATTATTGAAATATTTCCATTCCATTTTTAATTTACTTTTACTATTGTTTAAAATATGCATTTACTATTGATAATGTAGAATATTATTATTGGAATATTTTCCTCCAATTTTTTATTTTTATTCCATTTTTAATTAAAATGCAATGATCTGACCATTTTTTTAGCCAATTATTGATCATTTTTTTTTATTTGCAATCAATTATTAATATTCATTTCCTTTTATATTTTCAGTCAATTAGTAATATTAGATATATTTTCAGTCAATTAGTAATATTAGATTCATTTTCAGTCAATTATTCTTTTTTTATTTCCAATCAATTATTCAATTAGAATATAGATGCAGTGACATTTTTACCTAATTTTCGTTCCATTTTAATTTGATGATGTAGAATATTATTAATGAAATATTTTTGTTCCATTTTTAATTTATCTTTACTATTTTTTAAAATATGTCTTTAGTATTTGATGATGTAAAATATTATTATTGAAATATTTCCTTTCAATTTTTAATTTTCCTTTACTTCTAACAAAAAAAAAAAAAAAAAAAAACTTTGGACTTCTCAATACTTGCCCACATTGATTTTTTTTTTTTTTGGTAAACCCAGAGTTTCCACCGCCGGACACAGTGACTAATCCCCTCGCTAAATTGTAAGCACCTCTTTTGAGTGGGATAGCTGGCTTAGAAATTTAAGGCTGCTCCATTCCCAAATCCAAATATCGAACCATTGACCTTACCATGGATGAGTGAGTCCCTTACACTCAACTACACCCTTTAGGTTACTTACCTACATTGATGGGCAAGCAATTATGATTGTAAGAGGAGCATTGCTCCTCCTTCCAAACATTTTCAATGTGATATTAAAATGATCTCACATCATTTACAAAGGGAGTTCGTGACTCCCTTTTGTCTTCTTCTAATTTTTTTTTAATTTTAATTTTATTTTGTATATCGTTTTATTATTATTATTATTATTATTATTATTATTATTATTATTATAATTATTATTATTATTATTATTATTATTATTATTATTATTATTATTATTATTATTTGATTATTGATAAATTCGCCATTTTAACAATTTATCTTTAGTCAAAACACCAAAAATATTATTTAATAACTAAGTAATTTGCTCCAAACTGCTAAAAACTAAAACAACACATACATTTTGGGTTAATTTTTCCTAACCCCACTAATAAATAATAAATAATAAATAAATAAATAAATAAAACTAAAATAAGAATACAAACCTAAGGTTTTTTAAATAAGAACTTTTTGACTACTCAATACTCGCCACATCGATGGGTAAACAATTATGTCTGTACCTCTTATATAGAGGAACTCAAGAGCTCATCTTTTCAAACATTTTCAATTTGGGATGAAAATGAACCCACATCATTTACAAAGGGAGCCTGTGGCTCCCCTTTGTCTTTTTTTTTTTTTTTTTTTTTTTGGTTAATTTTAATTTTATTTTGTATATAGTTTTGTTTTATTATTATTATTATTATTATTATTATTATTATTATTATTATTATTATTATTAATTTACTTCCATATCCTTATTATTATTAATTAGTAATTTTTTATAGAATTTTTCTTTTTTACTGATATTCTTATTATGACCCTTCTTCTTCTTCCTTTTTTTTTTTTGGCACAATCTTGCCTTTCCCTTTTCATTTTCTATGAATTAAGTATTTTTTTTTTATTTACCTATTTTACTGATTATTATTCGTATTAATTAATTAGTGACTTCCGTTTTCTTTTCTATTTACGGATTCTTTTTTATTTTCTTATTTTACAACTAAATTTTTTACTAATTATTATTAGTATTAATTAATTAGTGAATTTCATTTTCTTTTCTATTTTTCGTGAATTAAGGATTTTTTTTTATTTTCATATTTTACTGCTAACTTTTTTACTGATTACTATTAGTATTATTAATTAGTAACTTTTTTCCTTTTCTATTCTTTGGGCGGAAATGCAAGAAAGGGAAATTTTATTTTTTAATAAGAGTATAGATAGACTATAAAAATTTTATAAATATATATCTTAATAATAAAAATTCAGTTACATTATATGGTTTTTAAATAAAATAGAAAAACATGTTATAGTATAGACTTTATAGTAAATGGTAAGATATGCGAAAATAAAAATTTCCTAATTTAAAAAATAATTTTTTTTTCATGCCTCAACACAATCACATATTATTTTCATCTATAATCAAATCCATATTCACCTTCAATTTTTTTTTTTTTTTTTAATACTATCATCTTCATATTTCTTATCATCCATTTTAATTTGTAGGAAATCAGGATACCACATCAAAGTGGAAACTACCACATCCATTTTTTTTATTATTATTATTATTATTATTATTATTATTATTATTATTATTATTATTAATTTAATTTCATATCCATATTATTATTAATTAGTAATTTTTTATAGGATTTTCCTTTTTTTACTGGTATCATTATTATGGCCTTTTTTTTTGTTTGACAATCTTGCATTTCCTTTTCTATTTTCAATTAAT
Organism: Ipomoea nil; assembly: GCF_001879475.1. Classification (NCBI taxonomy): domain Eukaryota; kingdom Viridiplantae; phylum Streptophyta; class Magnoliopsida; order Solanales; family Convolvulaceae; genus Ipomoea; species Ipomoea nil. The sequence continues at coordinate 63,965 of NW_017619547.1, forward strand.
TAAGAATTTTTTTTTTTATTTTTTTCCTATTTTATTGATTATTATTAGTTTTAATTAATCAGTGAATTCCGCTTTATTTATTATTTTCAGTGAATTACGGATTCTTTTTTATTTTCATGTTTTACTGCTAACTTTTTTACTGATTATTATTAGTATTAATTAATCAGTGAATTTAATATTCCGTGAATTAAGGATCTTTTATTTTTCCTATTTTACTACTAACTTTTTTACTGATTATTATTTGTATTATTAATTAGTAACTTTTTTCTTTCTTTATTCTATTAATACTATCATCTTCATATTCCTAATCATCCATTTTAATTTGTAAGAAATCAGGATACCACATCAAACTGGAAACTACCACATTAAGATACCACATCCATTTTATTATTATTATTATTATTATTATTATTATTATTATTATTATTATTATTAATATTAATTTAATTCCATATCCATATTATTATTAATTAGTAATTTTTTTTATAGAATTTTCCTTTTTTACTGGTATCATTATTATGGCCTTTTTTTTTTGTTTGGCAATCTTGCATTTCCTTTTCTATTTTCAATTAATTGAGAATTCTTTTTTATTTTTTTTCCTATTTTATTGATTATTATTAGTTTTAATTATTCAGTGAATTACAAATTCTTTTTTATTTTCATGTTTTACTGCTAACTTTTTTACTAATTATTATTAGTATTAATTAATCAGTGAATTTAATATTCCGTGAATTAAGGATCTTTTTTTTTCCTATTTTACTACTAACTTTTTTACTGATTATTATTTGTATTATTAATTAGTAATTTTTTTCTTTCTTTATTCTTTGGGCAGGAATGCAAGGAATGAGGATTTTGTTTTTAATAAGAGTATAGATAGACTATAGAAATTTTATAAATATATTTTTTAATAATAAAAGTTCAATTACATTATATGATTTTTACATAAAATAAAAAAACATGTAACAATATATAGACTTTATAGTAAATATGAAGATATGCTAAAATAAAAATTACCTAATTAAAAAAAATTAATTTTTTTTTCATGCCTCAACATAATCACATGTTATTTTCATCTATAATCAAATCCATATTCACCTTCATTTTTTTTTTAAAATACTGTCATCTATTCATCTTCATTTTCTAATCATCTATTTTAATTTGTAGGAAATCAGGATAACACATCAAACTGGAAACTACATAAGAGGATTTTATTTTCATTAATAGTATACATTATTATTATTATTATTATTATTATTATTATTATTATTATTATTATTATTATTATCATTATTATTAATTTAATTCAATATCCTTATTATTATTAATTAGTAATTTTTTATATGATTTTTCTTTTTTACTTGTATCCTTATTATGACATTTTTTTTCCACAATCTTGCATTTCCTTTTCCATTTTCAATGAATTAAGGAATCTTTTTTATTTTCCTATTTTACTGATTGTTAGTAGTATTAATTAATCATTGAATTATGTTTCCTTTTCTATTTTTAGTGAATTACAGATTTTTTTATTTTCTTATTTTACTGCTAACTTTTTTACTAATTATTGTTAGTATAAATTAATCAATGAATTTTATTTTCTTTTCTATTTTCCTTGAATTGAGGATCTTTTTTTATTTTACTATTTTACTGCTAACTTTTTTACTGATTATTATTATAGTGTTATTAATTAGTAACTTTTTGCCTTTTCTATTCTTTCGGTGGGAATGCAAGCAAGGAGGATTTTGTTTTTAATAAGAGTATAGATAAACTATAGAAATTATATAAATGTATATCTTAATAATAAAAATTCAATTACATTATATATGATTTTTACATAAAATAGAAAAACATGTTACAATATATAGACTTTATAGTAAATAGTAAGATGCTAAAATAAAAATTACTTAATTACAAAAAATATTTATTTTCATGCCTCAGCATAATCACATATTATTTTCATCTATAATCAAATTCATATTTACCTTTTTTTTTTTTTTTTTGAATACTATCATCTTCATTTTCCTAATCATCTATTTTAATTTGTAGGAAATCAAGAAACTACTTCAAAATGTAAACTATATAGGAGGATTTTATTTTCATTAATAATAATAATAATAATAATAATAATAATAATATTATTATTATTATTATTATTATTATTATTATTATTGTTATTATTTTTAATTTAATTTCATATCGTTATTATTATTAATTAGTAATTTTTTATAGGATTTTCCTTTTTTACTGGTATCTTTATTATGACCTTTTTTTTTTTGCACAATCTTGTCTTTCCTTTTTCATTTTCAATGAATTAAGGATCCTTTTATATTTTCCTATTTTACTTATTATTATTAATATTAATTAATCAGTGAATGCTATTTACTTTTCCATTTTCAATGAATTGCGTATTTTTTTTATTTTCTTATTTTTGTGCTAACTTTTTTTACTGATTAATCAGTGAATTTCATTTACTTTTCCATTTTCCATGAATTAAGGATTTTTTTTATATTTTACTGCTAACTTTTTTAATGATTATTATTACTATTATTATTTTTCATCTATAATCAAAACCATATTCACCTACATTTTTTTTTTGAATACTATCACCTTCATTTTCCTAATCATCAATTTTTATTTGTAAGAAATCGGGATACTACTTCAAACTGGAGTATGTATTATGATATGAGAGTTCCATTATATTCTATAACATTTCTTATACATTAATTACACATGGGATACTAAATAATATCTTTAATGTATGTTTGGACCTACATGTGCAATAGTGAACAAACCCAAGAGTTAGAGATAGATGAACACAAGTAAATTCAAACTCATCATATAAAAAAAATCAATTTCCGGTTCGGCAAAGCGCTTCGTTGCCTATGAGGAGAAGAGTTTGATTTCTGATAAGGAAAACGCCGGTCCTTCCTTGCTGTCGGAAAATTAAGAAATCAGCTTTGTAGTCAATGTTACCAGGGTCTCCATCAACGCCCAATCCGTTGGATCCTTCGGCACTAAAAACACTTCAAGCTACAATTGCAAAATAATAATAATAATAATAATAATAATAATAATAATAATAATAATAATAATAATAATAATAATAATAATAATAATAATAATAATAATAATAATCTTGAAAATTGTATAAAAAAATACTTACGTTTTTATGAGTGCAACACCAAGATATGATTCCACAGAGAGAACAGAAATTAAAGAAGATGAAAACAGTGCAAAAGGAAAAATTATGATTTCCAAACTCACCAATCCATTATATTTATAGGTAGAAAATATGAGAATTATGATTATATTAACCTAATTTACTACACAGAATTTACTTTTTAAATGTATGTATACACCTAAATTTAATTTACTTTATATAATGTATGTATACACGTAAATTTCTTAATACTTTACTTTACCAATTACCTAATATATATTATTCATACACCTAATATATATTATTACTTAATACTTGATATCTCTTAATCTTGTATATAATTTCTAACCTAATATATATTATTACTTAATCTGCACATGGAATAATCCCTTGATCTTATATATAATTTCTTTAATTTACTTAATCTGCACATGGAATATCCCTTAAAATCTTATATATAATTTCTTTAATTAATTAAATTTAGATATTACACAAATGCCCCTAAATTTTGGAGAGAAAATTTGTGAAGGGGGATTTTACTTTTATAAATATATAGATATAGATTTTATTTTATACTTGAACAATAATATTTTTATTATACTTGAACAATAATATTATCAATTATATTATATTATAGAATATAATACCATATATAATATTACCAATTAATAGATTTTATTTAATTTTCATTTGACAATTACTTACCAAATAAGTTTTACTACAAAAGTTTTGGGGGGAAAATTTGTTAGGAGAATTTTAATTTTATATATATATATATATATATATATATAGATATAGATATAGATATATAGATTATAATAAGAATTCGAATGTAGAATTATAATACAAATAAGAAAATAGAAAACAATATATTCTATTAGAATTGTATTACACTATTCTATTAGAGATAGTATTACACTATTTTACAATATTATAATAAGAATTCGAATGTAGAATTATAATAAAAATAAGAAAATAGAAAACAATATATTCTATTAGAATTGTATTACACTATTCTGTTAGAGATAGTATTACACTATTTTACAATATTATAATAAGAATTCGAATGTAGAATTATAATACAAATAAGAAAATAGAAAACAATATATTCTATTAGAATTGTATTACACTATTCTATTAGAGATAATATTACACTATTTTACAATATTATAATAAGAATTCGAATGTAGAATTATAATACAAATAAGAAAATAAAAAACAATATATTCTATTAGAATTGCATTACACTATTTTACAATATTATAATAAGAATTCGAATGTAGAATATAATACAAATAAGAAAATAGAAAACAATATATTCTATTAGAATTGCATTACACTATTTTACAATATTATAATAAGAATTCGAATGTAGAATTATAATACAAATAAGAAAATAGAAAACAATATATTCTATTAGAATTGTATTACACTATATTCTATTAGAGATAGTATTACACTATTTTACAATATTATAATAAGAATTCGAATGTAGAATTATAATACAAATAAGAAAATAGAAAACAATATATTCTATTAGAATTGCATTACACTATTTTACAATATTATAATAAGAATTCGAATGTAGAATTATATACAAATAAGAAAATAGAAAACAATATATTCTATTAGAATTGTATTAGAGATAATATTACACTATTTTACAATATTATAATAAGAATTCGAATGTAGAATTATAATACAAATAAGAAAATAGAAAACAATATATTCTATTAGAATTGTATTACACTATTCTATTAGAGATTATATTACACTATTTTACAATATTATAATAAGAATTCAAATGTAGAATTATAATACAAATAAGAAAATAGAAAACAATATATTCTATTAGAATTACATTACACTATTTTACCGCAAACCACGTAGATTTGTACAACATAAACCATAGATAATTTATGCAATCAATTGCACACAGAAGAACGAGAATTTAGAAAGGAAATTAACTAATCATTATTTATTTATATATATTATAAAGCAAGTATTGCTTCTTTCCCCCACAAAAAATAAATAAATAATAATAATAATAAAATTAAAAAAAAAAACAAAAACTTAGTATTGTACTAATTCCAAAATTGTAAAGTTTATAAAAGTTTGGATCCCATACAACTTACAATTCGTAAAAGTTTGGATCCCATACAACTTACAATTCGCCAACCCTAACAAAGCTACTATACATTGGTATTTATTGTTTCCTTTCATCTTCAAGAATCCAAACCTCTGAAATATAATTCTGCTCCGATCTGTTTTCTTTCAATGGAGCTGATTCCCGGTCTTCCCAACGACGTAGCTCATGAATGTCTTATTCGGATTTCGTTTGATCAGTTATCCAAGGCTGCATCTGTGTGTAGAGCATGGAACGCTGTGATTAAACAGCCGGAGTTCCGCCGGCGCCGGAAAGCTTCTGCTCTAACCCGACCTGTCATTGTCATGGCTCAGAGAATGGATGGTTTAAGAGAATCGGATCCGTCGTTTTACCGGCTCACGCTATTCGAGCCGGTGAAAAGGCGTTGGCGCAATTTTCCGCCGATACCGGAGATGGCGGAACGGATGCCGGTGTACTGTAGCGTAGTAGGAATTGGAACGGAGGTGGCGGTGATAGGCGGTTTCCACCCGGTTACACGGCAGCATCTGAATTCAGTTTTCATCTACAACTTCTTATCCGCCACGTGGAGGCGCGGCGCCGATATGCCATGCAAGGGTCGCGCGTTCTTCGGATGCGCGGCATCGGCGGCGGACGACGGGACAGTGGTGGTCGCCGGCGGTGTGAACTTGGGCAACAGCGTGTTGAAATCAGCGTTGGCGTACGACGTGGCAAGGGACACGTGGACAACCTTGTCGGACATGTCATTTGGGCGAATCGAGTGCACGTGTGTGTTCCACCGTAGCAAGTTTCACGTACTCGGCGGCTTTAACGATCCACATGACTTGGATTCCAAACAACCTGCCGAAACACTCGACCTTGTAACCCGACAATGGTGCCTAAGCGACATAGTCACAGATTATGAGATCATATCGAAGCGAGATATTTACGTGGAGGTTGGAGGGATATTATACACAATTAAGGAAAGACATGACGTGATTGCATTAGAGGACGCCACATGGGTGTTTGTCGCTCGGGTCCCAATCTACACATCTAGCGTGGTATATGTGACAGGGTGGCCGGGGAAGATTATGGTGATTATTGGAAATACAAAATATGGTGCAGCTAAGAGAGCTTATGTGCTGGAATTGAAAACTAAGAAATGGACCAAAGTACAAATCCCAAGTGAGTATCGTGGCAATGTTCAATCCAGTTGTTGTATACACATCTAAAAAGAACAATTATATTTTGCCCTTAAATTAGTGTGACAAACACTCTTTTTTCTTTTTCTTTTTTGAATACATTTGTCTTAATTAGATGATTGAGATTCAATTATTTACAATGCGTTACATTTCGTGTTTACAATATATTTTGGAAAGAATATATATGGTCTCAAAGTGAAAATGTGATGCATTTCAATTGTTTTAAGTTTCTATTAGAGATTTGTACAAAACAAAATGTGACATTGAAAGTTATGCATTAAACGTGGCAAAAATAATTCCGTTAAGTAAACCAACTACCAAGGAAAACGCTTTCGGAGATCGAGATTTGTTGCAAAAATAATTCCGTTAAGTAAACCAACTACCAAGGAAAACGCTTTCGGAGATCGAGATTTGTTTTTCATCGAAAACGAAGAAGGCCGAGGATATGCGATGACATCAAGATTATTACCATTCCATTTAAGTAAGAGAATTAAATTTGATAGATATTAAATTGGAGATATTTCATAAAAATAAATAAATAATATACTTTGGAGAATTTTAGACCCTTATTAATTTAAACAAGTAATCTTTTTTTTTTTTACCATTCAAGTTAAGAGAATTAAATTTGATAGATATTAAATTGGAGATATTTCATAAAAATAAATAAATAATATACTTTGGAGAATTTTAGACCCATATTAATTTAAACTAATAATTTTTATTACATTGTAGTATCTGTTCATATACTTTCTCAATCTACTGAAACACAAAGAACCAATAACGCCTCCACTGCACAGGGTTTTCTTAGTAAGGTTTTTAATGAGACAACCAATGTATCATATGATGTCATAAATATCATGTACTCTTTTTCTCAGCTAAGTTTTACCAATGTATCATATGATGTCATAAATATCATGTACTCTTTTTCTCAGCTAAGTTTTTTTACACATAATTTTCCTAGTGAGGTTTTTAACGAGGCATGAATATTTTTAAATATAATATCCATATACCTTGTGTTTTTCTTGTCTAGGTTTTTTTCCATAGGGGTTTTCTAACAAATTTTTAATAAGGCAAAGCGGTGGTCAAATAATGTCCAAAGGGAGTGTTATAATATTTCATTTATTATGGATAATATTATTGATTTGTAAGAACATCTGTAACGTTATGTCATTTAGTAAAATACTTAATGATTATACATGTATATATATTCACATATTGGAATAATAGAGGTGCGGTTATGTGTGGCTTATTTGTATTCTTCATCTTTTCTCTACCTTCTTTATCTACATTCCCATTGATCAATATGTTTGAGCCAATAGGCTGATTACAACAAAAAATTAATATGATTAAATTTTTTAAAGGATACACTGTGATCTTGTGTGGCACTGGAAATTATACTCTATAATAAAAAAAAATATTTAATATGATTTTAGACGTACGTGATAATCAAGATAAAATAATGAATGAGTGTAAGAATGAATGAAGATGTGGCACATGAATTAGTTTCTAATTTATTGTACTTGTGTAGTTATATGTATGTTTTGTTTATGTAATTTTAAAGTTCAAGTGAGATATGTATAAGTGTCAATTGTAACTGAGCAGCTGAGCTCGTAATACAATTGGCACTTGCACACATCTCACTTGAACTTTAAAATTGCATAACATGCATGTAACTACACAAACACAATAAATTAGAAATTAATTTATGAGAGATGTAGGTGTTTGAGTGAGGTGTGTACTAGTATCAATTGTAATAAAGAAATCGGAGTTGGAAGTATCTCAAGGCAATAATAATACGGTGTAACAATATAATACGGAGAGAGAAAGAGAAGAGTTGGTCTTGTAAGTTAGGTTTTTTTTGTCCCAGTGAGTATGCGTGAAAATAATAATAATAATAATAATAATAATAATAATAATAATAATAATAATAAGTAAAGGACCTTGTGGTCCAATGCATCAAATTGAATTTTACTTGAGAGATTGTGGGTTTGAGTCTCAGGCGCTATGATTCTTTGTGTTTCGTGCGTCAATTTGCAATTAGGCAATTTGTTTATATGCAGGTAGCTCAGAGTGGTTTATTGGATTAATGAAAAAATAATTTTATTATGTTATTTGGAATAAAAAAAATTTAATAGTGTTATATTGTATTACGAATATAAATTTGAATGTAAAATTGTGAATAGGAATGTTGGAAACAATATTTTCTCTTAGGCAGCTCATTTGTTAATTAGCAATTTGTTTATATGCCAGGCAGCTCAGAGTGGTTTATTGGATTAATGAAAAAATAATTTTATTATGTTATTTGGAATAAAAATTTTAATAGTGTTGTATCGTATTACGAATATAAATTTGAATGTAAAATTGTGAATAAGAATGTTGGAAACAATATATCTCTTAGCTAGGCAGCTCATTTGTTAATTAGGCAATTTGTTTATATGCCAGGTAGCTTAGAGTGGTTTATTGGATTAATGAAAAAATAATTTTATTATGTTATTTGGAATAAAAATTTTAATAGTGTTGTATTGTATTACGAATATAAATTTGAATGTAAAATTGCGAATAGGAATGTTGGAAACAGTATATTCTCTTAGAGGGTGTTGGAATGTAAGATTACCTTGTGTGTTTGGTTTGGATGATGTAATATAATATTACCTTGTTTGGTTCAAGGTTATATTTTAGGTTATATGGATCAATTTACAATAATGTCCTCAATAATATATATAATATATATATATTTATATATATATATATATATATATATATACATACATATATACATATACATATATAAATGTGTGTATTTATTTATACTAGTATTTGCACCCTGCGATGCACGGAATGAATTTGTTGTAATATATGAATCGATATATAATTATTTAAATTAGAACATCAAATATATATTATATAATGCAATTAAGGATATTGTTTGGATCGTTTATATATTTTGATGTTATCATTGCTTGAATTTGTGCAAATAATTGCCTCAAATTAATAGCTAATGTTTAGATGTACGCATACGGTGCTATAACTTTAAAGATTTTATTTATCATTATTTAGTATTTTCATAAATTAGGCAAATGTCCTCGTTCTCTAACAACTCAGTTATAGAAATGAATTGGTATCCTTATTCATTTGTATGGAAGATATATGTTTTTTGTCTAGATATATAGCAATATTTTCATTAAAAAAAAAACTTAATATCACCGATTATATTTACACATTATTGAAACCTCTTTGTAAACGACATTGGTAGTGACAAGACAATCTTGTTCATCTCTGTCTAGA
>NW_017619550.1:0-4689 GCF_001879475.1 Ipomoea nil
TGTTGCAACTTATGAGAGGGGTAAATGGATCTCCAATGACCCTTTACAACTCGAAGGTGAAGATTCTACAAAGAGTGAATGCTTGGAGGATGGTACGAATGATGAGGAATCACAGAATTTCCACTATATTCCTTGCCTGTAACCTCGAGGAAAAGGAACCACCACAGGTAGAATTAAAACCTTTACCAACAAACTTGAGGTATGTTTATCTTGGTCCAAATTCTACTTACCCAGTGATTGTAAGTGCTCATTTGAAAGATGATGAAACGAAAAAATTATTAAATGTGTTAAGACAACATAAGAGAATCATTGGTTACACTATTGATGATATTGTTGGAATTAGTGCTTCCTACTGCATGCACAGGATTAACTTAAGAGGATGGGCGTAGACCAGTGTTGAGCACCAACGTAGGTTAAATCCTACGATGCAGGAGGTTGTGAAGAAGAGATCCTAAAATTGTTGAAAGCTGGCATCATTTATCCTGTCCTGACAGTAAGTGGGTCAGCCCTATTCACGTGGTCCCCAAAGAAAGGGGGGACAACTGTAGTCCGCCAATGAGAAAAATGAGCTCATTCCTACCAGGTTAGTCACTGGTGGAGGATGTGTACGGACTACAGAAAGTTGAACGATGCCACCAGGAAGGATCATTTTCCTCTTCCGTTTGTTGATCAGCTGATTGAAAGGATGGCTAGATACTCTTACTTTGCTTTCTTGATGGTTTTCGGGTTCTTCCAGATCCCAATCCACCCTGATGACCAAGAGATGACTACGTTTACATGCCCTATGCACCTTTGCATATCGAAGGATGTCATTTGGGTTATGTAATGCACCAGCTACATTTCAAAAGGTGCATGTTAGCCATTTTTTCGATTTAGTTGAGAAGACTATGGAAGTTTTCATGGATGATTTTTCTGTATATGGTTCTTCTTTGATAATTGTCTTGATAATTGGGATGAGGCATTAAGAAAGTGTCAAGAAGCAAACCTTGTTCTAAATTGGGAAAAATGTCACTTTATGGTACAACAAGGGATTGTTCTTGGACACAAGATATCAGAAAAAGGCATTGAAGTTGACCCAGCCAAGGTGGAAGTCATAGAGAAATTGCCACCACCTGTTTCAGTAAAGGGAATAAGAGTTTTCTTGGCCATGCAGGGTTCTACAGGAGATTTATCAAAGACTTTTCAAAAATCTCTAAACCTTTAACTCAATTGCTTTTAAAAGATGCTAACTTTGTTTTTGATGATGCTTGCCTTGAAGCTTTCTGCCAGATTGAAGAAGGCATTGACAACAGCTCCCATAATGTCACCGCCAGATTGGAACTTACCATTTGAGATTATGTGCGATGCTAGTGACTATGCTGTAGGGGCCGTCCTTTGTCAAAAGAAGGGCAAGTGCCTACACCCAATTTACTATGCAAGCCGTACTCTTGATGCGGCTCAGGTTAATTATGCCACAACAGAAAAGGAGATGCTGGCTGTGATTTTTGCTGTTGATAAATTTCGATCCTACCTAAACGGATACAAGGTCATTGTCCATACCGATCACTCAGCATTGAAGTACTTGATGAGCAAAAAGGAATCCAAGCCAAGACTGATGAGGTGACCCTTCTGCTTCAAGAGTTTGACTTGGAAATCATAGACAAAAAGGGAACAGAAAATCTTGTAGCTGATCATTTGTCCCGATTAGAGAACCAAAACGAAGTGGCTGAAGGAGAAAAGATTCCAATCAATGATTACTTCGTGGGAGAGCAACTGATGGCTCTTCGTGCTTTTATGCCCTGGTATTCAGATTTGGTAAATTATGTGGTTTGCCAACAATTTCCACCAAATGCTTCTAGGTCATTGAAGAAGAAACTACAAACTGATGCAAAATTCTATCTTTGGGATGAACCGTTTCTATACAAGAGATGTGCAGATGGAATATTAAGAAGATGCTTGCCCGAAGACGAGGTAGAAAGTGTCTTAAAGCATTGTCATTCATCACCTTATGGAGGGCATTTTGGACCTTTTCGAACCGCGAAAAAGGTTTTACAGTCAGGATTTTATTGGCCCAGTATATTCAAAGATTCACATTCTTTCATAGCTCGTTGTGATAAGTGCCAAAGAGTGGGCACAGTGGGAAGGAGAAACGAGATGCCTCAACAAAGTATTCTTGAAGTGGAACTATTTGATGTCTGGGGTTTGGATTTCATGGGTCCATTCCCCAAGTCTTTTGGTAATGAATACATCCTAGTGGCAATGGACTATGTCTCCAAATGGGTTGAAGCCATTGCTTGTCCTACTAATGATTCCAAGGTTGTCATCAAGTTCATCAAGAAGAATATTTTTGCAAAGTTTGGGGTACCAAGAGCTTTGATCACTGATAATGGGACACATTTTTGCAACAAAGCGTTGGGGAAAGTTCTTGAGAAGTATGGAATTCATCACAGACTCTCTACACCATACCATCCCCAAGCCAATAGTCAAGTGGAACTGTCAAACCGAGAAATCAAATCCATTCTTGAGAAGGTGGTCAATCCGTCTCGAAAAGATTGGTCCACAAAGCTTGATGATGCATTGTGGGCGTATAGGACCGCTTTCAAGAATCCTATTGGAACTTCACCTTTCAGACTTGTTTATGGGAAACCTTGTCACTTGCCCGTGGAGTTAGAACACAAAACCCATTGGGCAGTCACGACGCTCAACATGGATTTGCAACTCGCAGGTGAAGAGGCTACATCAACTAAACGAACTTGACGAATTCAGGCTCGAAGCCTATGACAATGCGAAAATCTACAAGGAGAAGACCAAGAGGTGGCATGACAAGCACATTCTAAAGAGAGAATTTGTCCCGGGAGACGACGTCCTTCTATTCAATTCAAGGATGAAATTATGCCCAGGAAAATTAAAATCCAAGTGGACTGGGCCACACAAAGTGATTAAGGTACATCCATCGGGTGCCGTGGTGCTTCAAGGAACACAAGATGAATTCACGGTCAATGGACAAAGGTTGAAGCACTACTATTCACCGAGGAACCTAAGGTCAATGTGATACATTGCCTTCATCTCCCGACCTACATGTGACACCTGAAAGGAGGTACAGTCGAGCTAGCAACGTTAAACTTAGCGCTCCATGGGAGGCACCCCATGTTATCCTTTAATTTATTGCATTTTTATTTCTTGCTAATTATTTAGTTCTAGTTTGTTTTACAAAATTTGAGTGTTTTTTCTGGTTTCTGTGTCAAACAGCGGTATAGGGGTTGTTTTCGGCTAAGTAAAAAGGCCAAAAATCGACCTAGGCGAAAAATTCCATACTGGAATTTTTCGACGCGTCGAGCCTGAAGGGATAGCCTACTGGAAATTTTCGACGCGTCGAGCCATAAGCTCGACGCGTCGAAACCATCGCGTCTCGAAAATTTTCCTACTGGAAATTTTCGACGCGTCGAGACGCGACAGAACAGATCTGTTAAATTGCGACCGGCGGTCCATTTTTCTCCCCAAACTCATAATTCTCTCTCAATCTCTCACTCGCCAAGATATCCCAGGTCCGAATCCTCTGGTTCTCCTCTCCATTCACTTCCTAAAGCTGCAAGGTAACAATAATCACTCTTTTCTACTTTCAATTTCTTGATTTGGAGGTACATTTTTGCTCTATTCTGGGGTAGGCGCCCTACCCACGAATTTTTCCCCTGATTTTGAATTTTTGGTTAGATAAATTGCCCATTGTTGATTACTAATGATTGATTGTTGCTATATACATGTTGTAATTGCTACATTAGAAACCATTGCACTCACATTTTGATTTAATTTTCTAAATTTCTTCGTTGGTTGTTTAAGCTCTATTTCACTTTGTTTTGATAGTTTTAATTCCTTATTTTAGTCTATGATGATTGTAGACCTTGCTTCTGATGATGGTACCCTTGTTTTGTTGTGCGGTGAACTTGTGGGATGAATTTGATATGTCAATTTTACATAAACCTAGTGTTAAAGTTCATGCCCACAAGGTGTTTGATTAAATGCCCAAGTGAAGTTTGTGCCCTTGATTGAAAAGTTTGAAATCCTTAGACTCACTTTTGATATTTTGGCTATAAATTCTAGATCAAGTACTTGAAAGTTTTGTTTTATTTTTTTAGGTTTTTCCTATGGCACCAAGAGCCCGTCAACCATCCAAACAGCCAAGAGCCGAATCTTCGCAAGTCCGGGAACAACCACAACATGCTGCACAATATAAACGTTTTGTAACAGACGCAGCGGCTCAACGATACCATCAGTTGATGTCTGCCCGCCCGTTCTAAAAGAACGTGGCGCACATATAGTGGCCCCGGAAGCGTGGAATTGGGCACCCCGATTCCTTGCTCAACCAGGAGATGCATTTAGCAATCTGGTGCGGGAATTCTATGCGAATGCAAAGGATGGCCTCGAAACTAATGTTTGTATTGTCCGGGGCGTTCCGGTCGACTTCTCGGCGGAAGCCATTAATGAGTACTACGGTACGCGTAATTACATGGGCGATGATTACTTAATCGAGATATGGGTCGTGGCCACATGGACCAAGATTGCTGAATCGTATTGCACAATTCTTCCACCCGACGGCCGAATAATATCAGGGGGTGTAGCCTCCCACATGGACTACAAGTATTTTAAGACTGCTGACAGGGGAATCTTGGACTTCATCAAAGCGAAACTTGTCCTAAATTCTCACAAGGGGAC
>NW_017619552.1:0-26377 GCF_001879475.1 Ipomoea nil
TTCCTCCTAGTCTCTTTGACTCTATAGAGCATCTACCAATCCACTTAGCTTTTGAAGCAAAGATTGCTTGTCCAGTTCAATATAGGTGGATGTATCCATTTGAGATGTATAATATCTATTGGTTGTTTTATATGTTTCCAAACATATAATAACATTGTCACTTATATATGTCAATTGTGTTTAGATACTTTCGAAAATTGAAAAATAATGTCAAATATAAAGCTAAAGTCTAGGGCTCTATATCCAATGCATATTTGGTGGAAGAAGCATCAGCGTTCTGTTCATACTATTTGGAGGACCATGTTAGAACAAAGCACAGAAATGTGCCTCGAAATGCGGATAGTAGTGAATATGTTATTGATGAACATAAGAAACTCTTTCTATATTCAAGTATCCGGGTCGAGTTTGGTAAAGCAAAAGCGACATATATGACAGATGAAGAGTATAAAACTACTCAAACATATGTGTTATTAAATTATTCAGAAGTGGAGTCATTTATGGAGTACGAATTCACTTCTGTTCAATTTTCTTATGCAATGTGTTATAAATGTTAACCCACTTATTTTTTAAAGGGTTATTGAGGAGTTAAAGAGGAGTTAACCAAACATTTCCAGTACTACAATTGACGGTAAATTGGAAAATGAATTTGCAAATTGGTTCAATGGCTATGTAAGACTTGTATATATATTATGTATATTAAACTTCAAATTATTTATTAAACTTTTAACACTTATATTATGTATTATACATGCACATGATCCTTCAAATAACATTTCAAACAAATTTATAAAGGATCTTGCAAAAGGGCCACTAAGATGCGTTAGTACCTATTCAGGGTATTATGTGAATGGCTTTAAATTTCACACCATTGGCTATGGTGGAGCTAAACAAACAATGAATAGTGGAGTTTGCATAAATGGTACAAACTATAGTATAGATGAATGTGATTATTATGGACGATTGGTGGAAGTTCTACAAGTAAGTAGAGTACCCTGGCTTACCAATCAAGAGGACAATATTATTCAAGTGTGAGTGGTTTGGCCTGACAAGTGTGGGCATGAACCATTCATTCTAGCAATTGCAAGCCGCTCAAGGTTTATTATTGTACATACCCAAGTTTGCATCGCGACAAGCTTGACTGGTGGGTTGTTGCTGAATTAAAGGCGAGATCCTAAAATTGTAGTTCCTGGAATCATCTATATCTACTGTAGAATCACAAATACTTGCACCATTTCAAGAGGAAACTACCGATAATCATGATCTCATGCAAATAGATGGAGACCCTTTGCATTTAAATGACCCAAATGGTGGGGTGATAGAATTTCATGACGAACTTGATGACATCGAAGATAAACTTGAGTTAGATGAAGAAATAGAAGACTCAAGTGGAGGTTCAGTAATAAGAGATAGTGATAATGGTATTGATAGTTACTACATAGTTTACATAGTAAATGGACATGTTATATTTATATGTTATTTAACATTATTATATTTTATTTTAGATGACACGAGGTGGTAGTGGAGTTGGACGCATAAGAGGACGTGGACGCGGTGCATCGGTTACACTTCCGAGTTCTTGCCCATCCTCGTCTGCACTTCCTTCTCCTGTGGCACCTATTGTGGAACCTCCTCCTACTATGGTATCTCCAGCTATTGTGTCACCAGCTTCTATTGGTTCACCACCTGACTTTCCGATTCCATCACCATCAGACTCTACTGCTCCACCCACATCTAGTGCTTGTGATTTTCCTATTGTTCATGTAGATCATGGAGGTAAAAATGTGTTATTATGTTTACATTTATGTGTATATTATTTTTATCTTTATTAATCTTTATATATGTATAGGTTAATGCCTTCTCACGCATGTTCAAATACAATTACAAAAATATTGAAGCAAAGGATCTACCCTGATGGGTATACTTAGAAGACTGTGTCTAATGAGTACAAGGAATCATACTTTGAAGAATTTAAGGTAAATTCACGATATGTTTTTGAAAATAGTGTGGTTCATTCTTAAAGCTAGAATGTTATTTAATTTATGTTAGTAACTTTGTCCAATGCATCTTATGGATGATACTGCATATATTTGATAAATTTGTAATGTTACAGAAATTTTTCAAGTGTGACGAGTCCATTGACAGTCAAGTACATAAAGCGTTTTTAACACAAGCACGCACACGCTATACAGATATGGTCTCCAAAATGAAGAAGAATCGGATTTTCATCTGGGAAACCAGATTATGTATATGAAGATACATGGCGGCATTTTGGAGGCTTATTAGGATAGGCCTGAAGTGAAAGCTAAATCTGAACAACAACACAAAAATAGGATGACTGCGGTAGCAGGACTTGGTATGGGATATTCTCGACATACCGGGGGATCTAGATCAACTATTGAGCAATATCACACATTGGTAATACATTTAACGTAAAAAGTTCTTATTTGTATATATTTTCTGGATTTAAGTATCATTTTATTGTTTGTGCATGTTTAATAGCGGGATAAACTTCAAAAGGAGTCTGATCTGTTTGAGTGTTTTGCGCATACACACAAAAAGAAGGATGGTACATTCGTTGATGAGAGGTCAAAGAAATCGCTATAAGTATAACCTAAACAACCGTATATTGTTAAATATATAAAATCTTACATGCCATTATATACTTCTCTTATTTTGTATATGTGTTTAATTGTACGACGAAATACAAGCACGATGTGATGCTGCAATGCAAGAGGCGGAAGGGTCAACTGAGCCAGTAGTTGTAGACATGTTGGTGGGGTAAAATAATAGCGTATTTATGGCTTAGGGACTAAGTCATCTGCATTTATCAGTGGGAATAGCTGTAGTTCATCTGCTACTTCACAACTTCAACAAGAGGCAATGAAGGAGATGGTGAACCAACAGTTAAGAGACCATGCGAGTTGAGATGGAGGCTCAGATGGAAGCTAAATTACAAGCTGTAAGAACTCAAATTCAGGCTCAAATGCAAGCTAAGATTCAGGCTTAAATGCAAGTTCAGATTGCAAGTTTGATGGATGAGTTGCGTCGGCAACGGCATGCTATCCACTTCAAGTACTCAAGCTGAACATTCAGCTAATTCAAATGATAAAAACTTAGGAGATGATTAGATTATGTTTATTTATATTGTACTGGTTCTAATTATGTAACATTATACTACTATACTTTTGTTATTGTTATTCATTTTGAATGCTTTAATATAATATATTTTATAATTATATAATTCAAGTACTATATTATATGCTTAATGCTGGTTTCTGATATTAATTAGCGGGTATAATTGTTTTATTAATTTTAGAATTTAGCGGACGAACAAATATGGTAGTAAGGCAACGAAATAGCGACGGACAAATTCGTAGTTAAATTTAGCGACGGATATCTGTCACTAAGCTGTAGCTAAATCACATTCAATTCAAATAATAATAAAAGAATAGCGATGGTAATTTTCGTCACTATATTAACGATGGAAGGAAAAATCCGTAGCTAAGCCGTTGCAAATCTCGTCGTCGTATCGTAATAGTAATAAAAAAATTATTTGTGCATCGGCACAGGTAATTGGACGATTATTTGCTCGAATTCAAAAAAGTATAACATTAGAAAACATAATCAATCCAACCCAATTCATCAATTACACTATATAATATTCGTTGTTATAATTTATATAATTGTATATCGATCCAAATACTCTTTAAATATTATTACAAAACTATTCTGTGCAAAGCACGCGTGAAAACACTAGTTGTAATAAAACTACATATATTTTTTTAAATCCAACCATTTTACGAGCTTAATTGGCCCACTAAATTATCTATTTTACATAGCATTCGGCATTGACATGAGATTAAACATTTTATTTTGTGTGTAAACAATGAGAAGGTCCGGGTCTTTCGCTGTCCAATTAATTACAAAATCAGTTATGAAAAATGGCACAAATAAACATAATATGTGATGGGGTATGGACCCAAGGGGCCCGGGGCTCAAAGAAGAAAGAAGACGAAGAGAGAGCTTGGGCCTATTGAAGATAAGGGCCCATCCCCGGATCCATGAATTGGAAGGCATGAGTCTCGGAGTGCGAGTTTGCAGTCGGCGCGAGCAGGAGGTCAGCCCGGCTGAGATAGCCGTTAGCATTTAAGAGGGTCTTTTTAAAGCACAGTCAAACAAGCTGTTGGGAGGCTCGGTAACGGCCGCCCAATGGCCTCTAGGAGTAAATGGGCTATTTTATGGCTTTTAAATGTATTTAAAAAGATAGAGGGCAACCCACTATAAAAGGGGTGGCCCGGCCCGTAAGATTGTAAGGCAGAGCTTTTTTTCCCCAAGAGGACAGAAAATACAGAGAGATCACCCAAAATAAGGGAAAATCATCCCTACTTTGTTTGAAAGGTGAATCCACCAACCACGGTTGTGTTGGACCTCACTGGGTCCAAAAACCCTAAAACCAACAATATGTTAAGCTGACTCAAATTTATAAATGTTATGGAAAAGGACACGTGTATAACTTAACTCGTTAAGTTGAGTCAGAATCAAAGATGTTGTGAAAAGCGACACGTATAAACATAACACGTTAAACTTACTCAGATTTATAAATGTTAAGAAAAATTACTTGTATAAACTTAACACGTTAAAGCCGAGTGAGACTCATAATTTTTTTGACTGCTCAATATGATATGCCATAAGGTACTTGATGTCAAAAATTATTTGTCCTCACGTATAAACATAACACGTTAAGCTGACTCAGATATATAAATGTTAAGAAAAACGTATAAACTTAACACGTTAAAGCCGAGTCAGACTCATAATTTTTTTGACTGCCCAACATGATATGCCATAAGGTACTTGATGTCAAAAATTATTTGTCCTCAAAAGTAAAAATTGAATTTTGTATATTTATCTCTAAACCATTTGACAATTGTAATACATACATATATAATAGAGTGTGAAAATAAGTAGGGACCACACTATGCCCACGCGAACTCATCTTAGGATCTTCGCTGGAGGTGAGGTGATCTCATGTTGTCATTCTTTCGGTCAGATCCACATACTTCTCCCTTATCCACTTCTATTACCTACCGGATAATAATAGTCTATATCATCTTCGGTTATGATTTATTCTCAGTCTTGAATTTTCAATTTTAATCCCTTGTTATGTCATACATCATCATTATCATTATTGTTGTTAATATGTTTTTTCATCCCATTTTATGTCTTATACAAATAATAAGAGATGATTCAATTAAGAGTTAATACAACAAATACTCCTTTGACTATTGGGGTACTACTTTTTTTAGTCCTCAACTTTCAATTCAACCAAAATACATACATTGACTTTCATTTTTTACCACAAATAGTCCTGCAATCCGTTAAGATTTCTGTTAAATGAGTGTTAAATCTAAGGGTGTTATCGTCAAATCAAAATCCTTAAGTAATTAGGGTATAAATTGATTTCTTGAAGTTATAGATTTTGAGAGAACAATTTGTTCTCTCAAAGCTACACTAACGTTACAGGGGAGTGAACTGAATTGAATGATAAGTCAGGTGAAGAATGCGGGGTTTTGTTTGTCTTTACAATTTTTTTTTTCTATAGTATTTTGAGAACATTTTTTTTAATTTAATAAAAAGTGATGAACAAAATTTCTTTTTTGTTCAAAAGCAGCAAACCTATTGAATAATTTTTTTTATATAGTATTTTGGGAAAATTTTTATTTTTATTTTAAAAAATAGTGATGAACAGAATTTCATTTTGTTCCAAATATACGAACCTGTTGAATAATGTTTTTTTTTTTTAATTCTGTTTCTTAATTTATTTACAAAAACGCATATTTTTTACAATGTAATATTTGTTTTATATTTTCTCAATCACTTTCCCCCCAAATCAAAATTGTCAAGTAATTAGGGTATAAATTGTTCTCTTGGAGTTATAAATTTTGATTTGACGATAATATACCCTTAGATTTAACTCTCATTTAACAGAAATCTTAACGGAGTACTATTTGTGTCAAAAATGAAAGTCAATCAATATTTTTTGGTCGAATTGAAAGTTGAGGACTAAAATGAGTACTACCCCAATAGTCACAGGACTATTTGTGGTATTAACTCTTCAATTAATTATAACTTTTTTGTGGCGATATTCAATATAGTAATAGTAAATAAAATAAAGTTTATATGTACTAATTAATAATATCCTTAAACAAAAACTGAAAATTTTGAAAATTAAAAACTTCAATTTATTAAAATAATATGTGAAGAAACAGAGTGGATTTACAATTGACCAAATTTTAAACGGAACTTAACTACAAATTCAATATAATAATTACAATAAAATACTATAATTCATTCTAAATCATAATTTAATCTAAATATTAAATATCAGATTTGCCGATCATATCAGATTTGCCGTATCCGCCCCTAGTCGTATCCGTATTTAATTTAGATCATATCAGATTTGCCGATCAAATTTTCACTTTAATTTCTTCTACTTGTTCCTCTTTTTTTCTTCTACTCATATCAGATCTGCCAGCCAAATTTAGATCATATCAGATCACGTCCACCGCTTTTGCCACCCCCACCTTCTTTTTAATTCTTCTTGTTCTTGTTCTACTCCTCCTCCTTACCACCATCGTCGCCGTACACCACGGTCGTCACTCTGCTAACGCCGCCGCCACCACCACCTTCCTTCTTCATTGTGAGTTTTAATTCTAAATTTTTTTTAAGTATTATTTTAATATTTTGAACTTATTTCAAATTATTTTTAAAATTTTTGTGAATTTTTATAAATATTTTAAAATTGTTTTGAATTATTTGTTTATAATTGGTGGTAATTTTTGTAATTTTATGCAATAATTATGTATTCGATTATGTTCTGAATTAGGATTAAACTTGTGTATGTGAGGACCAATTCACAAATCCTTGTCCGTGATACGGGTCGGGTCATGATGAAAATGTAATACTAATAAGTAATAAACATTTATTAAAATATTTATTACTTATATTGGAAAGTGTAATTCTTTTGGAGAAAAATGTAGCACTTTTACATTTTGGTTTCAAAGTATTATTATATTTTTCTTAATAAGAAAAAAATACTTGTGAACATTAAATATAAGGGAAATTCCAATACTTATAAGTTATAAGGATCGAGATGGTCCAAAGACAAGTTTGACCCTTAAATTTATATTTCTTTAAATTTAAATAACAGATACGATGTCCCTTTCTCTTAAAAACCAACAGCGTATCTACTTTAAAAAAAAATTAATAAAGAGATACGATATTGTTTTTTTAAAAAAAAATCAACATCGTATCTTTTTTTTTTTAAAATAATAAAGAGACATGACGTGGATTTTAAAAAAAAAAAATTGACGCTATTTCTTATTTATTTCTTTTAAAAAGAGAAATGTGAAAAAACTTATATCGTTTCACAATTTTTTGTTAAAAAAAAAAAATTGAATAAATAAAAGATGTCAGTTTTTTTAAAAAAATTTGACGCCATTTCATTATTTCTTAAATGACATACAACATCAGATTTCAAAAATTGATGTTGTGTCATTAATTTACTACGTAATCTAGAACTACTAGGCAAAAGAAGTAACGTTAAAAGGGTTTGCAACGTGAAAATGACACAAAAGAGAAGTATTAACTTTTTATTAGATTTATTGCACCAAGACTTACTCATGTAAATTGGTTTGTATACCGAAATTTATGTTTTTCTCTTTTTTTTTTTTTGTTTTTTTCTAGATTTTGTTTATGTGCGTTCTTTTGTGTTGACTTTATGTAAATAAATCTACAAATATTTAATCAAGATTGTACTATTATTATTTGTGCATAGTTGTTGCCGAAATCTATATAGAAATATGCTAAACGTGTCTGTGTCTATATAATAATAATAATAATAATAATAATAATAATAATAATAATAATAATAATAATAATTGCAATATACAATATACGAGAAAATTTTTATGGTCATCTAATTAATGTGTATTACTATATTTTTTAAAGTACAACTCATACATATATGAGAAAGTGTATAGTGCCAATCAAATGCATATATTCTTGAAGAGTAATTGAAAATTTGTATATATTCTTTAAAACCATTAAATAATTTTGTGATTGTGTAATGTAACACTTATACATTTTGATTTCAAAGTATTATTATATTTTTCTTAATAAGAAACAAATACTTGTCAACATTACATATAAGGAAAATTCCAATACTTATTAGTTATAAGGATCTGAGATGGTCTCAAGACAAGTTTGACCCTTAAATTTAGATGTTTTATAAAATTTAAATAACATATATGATGTCCCTTTCTCTTAAAAACCAACAGCGTATCTAGTTAAAAAAAAAAAAATTAATAAACAGATACGATATTGTTTTTTTTTTTTTTAAATGAACATTGTATCTTTAAAAAAAAAATTAATAAAGAGACATGACGTGGATTTTTTTAAAAAAAAAATTATCGCAATTTCTTATTTATTTGTTTAAAAAAAGAAATGTGAAAAAACTGATACAATATATAAATTATGTCAGTTTTTTTTTCAAAAATTTGACGCCATTTCATTATTTCTTAAATGACATACAACATCAGATTTCTAAAATTGATGTTGTGTCATTAATTTACTACGTAATCTAGAACTACTACGCAAAAGAAGTAACGTTAAAAGGGTTTGCAACGACATAAAAGAGTAGTATTAACTTTTTATTAGATTTATTGCACCAAGACTTACTCATGTAAATTGGTTTGTATACCGAAATTTAAGTTTTTCACTCTTTTTTTTTTCTAGATTTTGTTTATGTGCTTTCTTTTGTGTTGATTTTATGTAAATATTTCTACAAATATTTAATCAAGATAGTAGTCTTATTATTTGTGCATAATTGTTGCAGGGATCTATATAGAAATATTCTAAATGTGTCTGTGTCTAAATAATAATTATAATAATAATAATAATAATTATTATTATTATTGTTATTATAATAATTTCAATAAACTATATACGAGAAAATTTTTATGGTCATCTAATTAATGTGTATTACTATATTTTTTAATGTACAACTCATACATATATGAGAAAGTTTATAGTGCCAATCAAATGCATATATTCTTGAAGAGTAATTGAAAATTTGTATATATTCTTTAAAACCATTAAATAATTTTGTGATTGTGTAATGTAACACTTATACATTTTGATTTCAAAGTATTATTATATTTTTCTTAATAAGAAACAAATACTTGTCAACATTACATATAAGGAAAATTCCAATACTTATAAGTTATAAGGATCCGAGATGGTCTCAAGACAAGTTTGACCCTTAAATTTATAATTTTTATAAAATTTAAATAACAGATACGATGTCCCTTTCTCTTAAAAACCAACAGCGTATCTACTTAAAAAAAAATTAATAAATAGATACGATATTGTTTTTTCAAAAAAAAATCAACATTGTATCTTTAAAAAAAAAAAATTAATAAAGAGACATGACGTGGATTTAAAAAAAAAAATTATCGCTATTTCTTATTTATTTGTTTAAAAAGAGAAATGTAAAAAAACTGATACAATAAATAAAAGATGTCAGTTTTTTTTCAAAAATTTGACACAATTTCATTATTTCTTAAATGACATACAACATCAGATTTCTAAAATTGATGTTGTGTCATTAATTTACCACGTAATCTAGAACTACTACGCAAAAGAAGAAACGTTAAAAGGGTTTGCAACGTGAAAATGACACAAAAGATAAGTATTAACTTTTTATTAGATTTATTGAACCAAGACTTACTCATGTAAATTGGTTTGTGTACCGAAATTTAAGTTTTTCTCTCTTTATTTTTTCTAGATTTTGTTTATGTGCGTTCATTTGTGTTGATTTTTTGTAAATAAATCTACAAATATTTAATCAAGATTGTAGTATTATTATTATTTGTGCATAGTTGTTGCAGAAATCTATATAGAAATATTCTAAATATGTCTATGTCTATATAATAATAATAATAATAATAATAATAATAATAATAATAATAATAGTAGTAATAATAGTAAAAGTAATAATAATAATAATAATAATAACAATAATAATAATAATAATAATAATAATAATAATAATAATTGCAATATACTATATACGAAAAATTTTTTATGGTCATCTAATTAATGTGTATTACTATATTTTTTAAAGTACAACTCATACAAATATGAGAAAGTTTATATTTCCAATCAAATGCATATATTCTTGAAGAGTAATTGAAAATTTGTATATATTCTTTAAAACCATTAAATAATTTTGTGATTGTGTAAATTTAAAAGTAACTGGGACCAAGCTTGGCTCATTTGCCAAGGCAAAGTCTTTAAGAGAAGAATGAGGAGTTATTTTACAACTTTTGATGTGAAATGCCATGTTGGAGGAGTGAGGTGAAGAGAGAGAGTGTTTTTTTTTTTCGGCAAATGGTGAGTTATTTCTCTTCCTAAGGAAGAGAAATAAATGTGAAGACAACATTTGTTGTGTGGGTTTCGCGCACAGCAACTACCACGCCAATGAAGAGAATTAAATGTTAAGACAACACTTGCTGTGTGCGTTTCGCGCACAGCTACTGCCACGTGGGGCGCGTCCAACGCCATTAGTTTATTATTATTATTTTTTTTAAACCAATCATTTTTGGGTTTTTTTTTTCCTCCCCTTCCCACATTCTATTTCCTAATCACTCTTACATTCTCCCCAAATCTCCCCAACTGATGCAGATGCTCAAATAGGTGATATGGTTGCGTGGGTTAGACGCACCCACCTACTTCCGCCCGCGGTTGTATATATCCATTTTTTATCTAGAAGATCTGTCACATTTCATTTTCTTCTTCTTGTTCTTCTCTCTTCTTCTCCTCCTCACCACCACTTCTGTCTTCTTCTTCTCCTCCTCACGGCCACCGTCACCGTCCACCACTCCTCCTTATTACCACCATCACCTTCTTTTAATTCTACTTCAACTCCTCCTTACTACCACCGTCGCCGTCCACCACTGTCGCCACTCTACCAACGCCGCCGCCACCACAACCTTCCTTCTTCATTGTGAGTTTTTATTTTTATTTTTATTTTTCTAAAAAATTTGGTATTATTTTAATTTTTTGAATTGTTTTAAATATTTTTAAATTGTTTTGAATTATTTGTTCATAATTGGTGGTAATTTTTGTATTTTTATGCAATAATTATGTATTGGAAATTATGATGAACTTGAATTTTAGGAATTATATTAAATTATATTTCGAATGAGGATAAATCTTGTGTGAGATCGACTCACAAATCCATTTCCGTGAGACGGATCGGGTCATGATAAAAACGGATTAGGAAGATTACTTGAATTTGATGAGATAAGTAGGATTACAGCTAGCAATTCAATATAAATGTATTGTTTGGGTACTGATTACTTGAATTTGATAACATGATTCAGATTATGTTGAACAATTCGATATTTATGTAGTGTTTAGGTAACTTTTGGTACTTCCATTCATAATGTTTTCTTTCTTGATAGGTTGAGGTTGAAGCGTTGAAGTTTTGATCTGATCCATTACTGGAAATGGCACAAACGAGTTAGTTTTAATAATTCTCATTGTCTATTCTATGAGTGAGTTATTATTATTATTATTATTATTATTATTATTATTATTATTATTATTATTATTATTATTATTATTATTATTATTATTATTATTATTATTATTATTATTAATTTTTTAATTTTAATTAGGTGGATCCAAGAGAGATGCTAGTGTGAAAAAAAGCAATATTCCTGATTATTTCGGAGCAGATCTTTTTCTATCGGGACGTTACATTCAACCTGAGAATCCTTATTTTGTGACCAAAATTAGACGAACAAGGGTTGCCAGTCTGGTAATTATTCTAGATATCAATCTATTATATTCTTGATGCGGGAGGAATGAATTGAAAGATGATATTATATATATATATATATATATATATATATATATATATATATATATATATATATATATATTGTTCATTATGTGTGTCTAGCTTAGCTTGTTTCTCAATTACTTACGTATGTACATGAGTTTTAATGGATTGAATCGGATTTGCAGTATATACCAAGAGAAATCATTAAGGACTTCAATCTTGAATTACCTCCAACCGTCACTCTACGTGACATGATAGGCAGGGAGTGGATAGCAAATGTAATTGTCTGGGGTGATGGTCGAACATGGCTGTCTGGAGGGTGGAGAAACCGGTGCAATTTGAACCTTGTTGGAAAAGAAGATAGGTGTATTTGTGAGTTCCTGCCACTTCAAATGGAGAATAATATGGTGTTGCAGGTTACAATTGTCAGAGAGGACGATGCCATGCAAATGAGGAATTAATGAGGAAGAATATAATGAATGAAAAATGTCTTACTTTAATGTAATTCTATTTTGGTTTTAGATCTGGCCTAGGAACATACATGTTAAGTGCATGATGACCAATTCCTTTAATTGCAAATTCTCATATTAGATACTGTATTACTTGTAATTTTAAAATAAATGAAGGCATTATAATAATTATATAGATTACTTAGCATCCATATACTTAACATCCATGTTTGGTTATTGATTAATGGTTGATTCTCTATAAAAGATAGATCGCACCATTTGTGATGATCCATATTTGTTCAAAGATTTTTGTCGACCATATCAATAATTAGAAGATGTAGCCCTAGAGTAAAGCTTGCAAATCTTAGGTGAATTGAAGAGGCAATTCTAGTGGTAGAAGAGGATGTTGGTTTTTTGACTTTTCGGCAGTTAACGGCAGACCAACATTATCGTTAGAATAACGAGAATATAGGAGAGGATAACGATAATATAGGAGAAATATAAGAAAAAATATATGGAGTGAATATATGAACTTTGTATTAATGAATATTTCTTGTGAATACCCATAGTTCTCCCCATTCCTCTATGTGAGAGGTTTATTTATACATATTTTGGACCTAGAGCCCTGCAAGGAATAAGAATTCTAAACTGCCTCATATTGGGAGTCCTAGTTATATAATAAAACATAGTTTTATTATACTAGAAATAATGAGCCCAATTCTAATTATATTGGGAATAAGAGGCTCAATCGACAAACTCTTGGGATGCTTCGTATCTATATCTTTCTTGGGCTTCCTTGATCCAGTTGCTTTCATGGGTCGGTCTATGTGGCTCAGGCCAACTATAATTATGTTGTGCATTTGTGTGCACCATGCAAGGTGCACACGGATGCAAAAACGGCTTCGTTTAAATAAAATAAAATTATTTTCGATTGCCGTTAATTACGTAAATATATGTGCATAATTTTATAATTTCACATTCTGGATTTATAGTTATGAAATTATGGATGTGTAGTTATGCAATTCTGGATTTATAGTTATGAAGTTACAGATGTGTAATTCTGCATGCAATTCTGAATGTATAGTTATGAAGTTATAATTTCACATTCTGAATGTATAGTTATGAAGTTATGGATGTGTAGTTATGCAATTCTGAATGTATAGTTATGATGTTATGGATGTGTAGTTATGCATGCAATTCTGAATGTATAGTTATAAAGTTATGGATGTGTAGTTATGCAATTCTGGATTTATAGTTATGAAGCTATGGATGTGTAGTTATGCAATTCTGAATGTATAGTTATGAAGTTATGGATGTGTAGTTATGCAATTCTGGATTTATAGTTATGAAGTTATGGAAGTGTAGTTATGCAATTCTAAATGTATAGTTATGAAGTTATGGATGTGTAGTTATGCAATTCTGGATTTATAGTTATGAAGTTATGGATGTGTAGTTATGCAATTCTGAATGTATAGTTATGAAGTTATGGATGTGTAGTTATGCATGCAATTTTAAATGTATAGTTATAAAGTTATGGATGTGTAGTTATGCAATTGTGGATTTATAGTTATGAAGTTATGGATGTGTAGTTATGCAATTCTGAATGTATAGTTATGGATGTGTAGTTATCCAATTCTGGATTTATAGTTATGAAGTTATGGATGTGTAGTTATGCAATTCTGGATGTATATTTATGAAGTTATGGATGTTTAGTTATGTAATTCTGATTTTTTTAATTTTTTTTTTTAAAGTCGGATGTCAAAACGACGTCGTTTTTGAAATGGTGCACACGGTTGCACAGCATAACGCTCCTAGTATATTATCCATGGCAAATGGCAAATTATATCGTGCACCGCTGTGCATAATCGATTATGCATCGCGCATCAAAATGACGTCGTTTTGTTTAATGAAACGAACCGACATCCATTTCCACCGTTCCCTACCTTTCCGCAAAAAGTAACTATGTTATTCAGTTTCATTTTGTATACACTGCAGTTTCAGTTCAACACAACTACAGTTTCATTTCGATATAACTACAGTTTCATTCAATATTTATAGACTCAAATATGTGAAAATGTTATTTAATTTTATTTTATATACACTATAGTTTTATTAAAACAGAACTACATGATCATTTTAATTTAATTACAGCTTCATTGTACAATATACACTCAAATATGTGAAATGTTATTCAGTTTCATTTTACATACACTGCAGTTTCATTTCACCACATCTACAGTATCGTTTTGATATAACTGCAGTTTCATTTGATAATATAAAAATAATAAGTGAGGCAGTGTCGGTTTAGATATACTGTAGTGTCAGTTGGTAATTAACATACAAAAAATGCACTCTCCGTTAAAACTAACGGCGCGCCGTTTCTTTACTTAAAGAAACAACGTCGTTTTGACCGCGGTCCACGATATAACGACCCATTATCCATCATCCAGTCCCCCACTATCTTGAGATTTCATGAAGACAATGTCTCAGGAAAGTATCTCGATCTGTTTTCTAGTAGGCTAATTATGAACTGGGAGCAAAGAGAAGATTTAGGTGCTCGTGGCTCTTCTCGTAATGTACACATATCGTGGGTCTGCTTCATACTTATTGTAGTCATTATATGTGTGTCCCATGTGGGTTAAAAGGAAAATCAAAGCTATGTAAAAGGAGGGTTAAGCCTCATCCAAATCCCTTTTCTCCAAGGCCAAGACATGCTTGTCAGAGTTGAAAACCACAACCCCAAATTATTGAGAACACAAATGCAGATGTAACACTCCCGATTTTACGTACTAAACAAAGGAAATTAAAGCTTAGATATAGAGATTAAACTAAACATTAAGCATTAAAAGTCGCGGAAGCTAACAGTCAATCGGGAAATGTGATACCACATATATCTAATCTATAGATGCACATGCTAGAAATCAAGCACTAAATACCAAAATCCAACATAAAGTCAACAATTCTAGAGTTAAAGACACACAGGCCACAATAACTAGACTAAGAGGGAAAGGAGAGCTACGCTAAACTACGTCTTCTTCTAGCGCAGTCACAATGGTCTACTCTGTACCTGTAAAACATAAGGAGTAGCACCCGTTAGCGAATAATGCTAAGTAACTGTAACACCTCTTATTTTTTTCCTAAAATATTTATATTAAATATAAATATTATCCAAATAGAACTATTTACTTATAATTAAATAGTTTGCTAAAATATATACATATATCTAAATCCATTAATTTATTGATATGGTCCATGGTGGACCGTCGACCTTTGTCTAAAATAAAGCCCGTTAGCCATTTTGGATAAAGTAAGGAGGGTCCTCTTACCTTTTCAGATTCGTATTAGGAATCCTAAACCTTTTACCTTTTCAGATTCGTATTAGAGAGCCTATACCCTTACCTATTCAGATTCGAACTGGGAATCCTAAATCTATTTAAAGGGGATTAGAAAGCATTTTGAATCCATTTCACCCATCCCTATTCCCTCACTCGAAAATCCCTCCCCAAAACATTGTCAAAGGATTCCCCATCACCGGGCTTAGGGAGGATCGATTGAGGAAAGATCTTAAGAACTTGTGAGAAGTTTAATTAAGCTAAAACGGTAACCCATGTCTTACAAAACCTATTTTCCTTGCTATCTTTTATTGATTGGCTCCTTTGAATGATTGTATGTGTGATTTCATGACTAAGCCTTGATAGAGCTTGTCTTTAGGATTTATGATGTGGATTATTGTTATTCTTGTTGTTCTTGATGATCTTGTGTGGTTGTTTGCATGATCTTGTGTTTAAGCATGTTTAGATCAGAGCTTAGCTTTAGGGTTTACAAGATGGTGTCTTGATGTTCTTGTGGTTCTTGATGTTCTTGAACAACTATGTGCTTATTCTTGAGGCTTGGCATGATCAGAGCTTGTGTTTAGAATTTAATTGTATTGTTTCTTGGCTTATTCTTGATGTTCAAGCCCCTATTGTTGTTGTTGAGGATTGGGAAGTGTTTGGACTTGAATTTGGGCATAATTGATGAATTCCCGGGATGGGAAGTTTAGCCAAGAAGCATGCTCTAGCGGGTAGTTGGTGGGAGGACGAACCCCCACTCGACCAACCGTCGGGAAGGGGCCCTTGTTCCAACGGGTGGCCCGCGGGAGGTTGAGCACTCGCTGGAAGTCCCGCTGGAACATAGCCAGCCCGCCGGTGGGCAGTCCGGCGAGAGTTTGTCCTCCGCCGTACCGCCCGCTAGTATGGGCGGTGCAGTGTGTTGTTTTCCGCCGTTGATCGCTTCCCGTGCCCCGTTGTGTCTCGTTTGACGTGCGCGAGTCTAGCATGATGTCTTAAATGCCGTAACGTGATTTGTGGTTCGTGTCTAAGCATGTGGTCTAAACCTGTATTGTCGTGTTGAGTCTTGATGTGATTGTTGTTGAGTCTTGATTGTCGTGTTATTGTCCATGGCGACGAAAAGATGCGAGATTGGTGGAAAAGATATGTTAGAGGTATGACGCACTGCGAGTGCTTGTGTTATGTGCACTGTGTGTGCTTGATCGTTGTGCTATAGGCACATATCACTTGATTATTGTGCTATAGGCACATATCATGTTATGTAATGGCACTACATGTGCTTGATCATTGTGCTATAGGCACAGATCACTTGATTATTGTGTTATAGGCACAGATCATGTAATGTAATGGCACTGCGAGTGCTGAGCGATCGGTGGAATGTTGGAGGTCATATTGGAGGGGAGCATCCGGTGCTCCGGAGGGATAAGGGTGTGGAGTTGTAACACCCCTAATTTTTAAAACATTTAAAGCTTATGAAATAAAGGAGAATCTGTCATTAATACCCAGCAGAGCGGAAACTAACATCATAAGTATCGGGGTGCTATGCCACATCTATGCTGGAGAACCTAGATGCACAGGCTACAACTAACTAATCTAAGCATAATCCATAATTAATATTCAAATACAATTTGAGGCACACAGGCCTTAGCAACTATGACTAGAACTAACTAATGCTAACTCTGCGAGTCCATCTAGCGCACTCCGAAGCTACTGGTCAGTACCTGAAAAACATATGATGTAACAACCGTCAGCGAATAATGCTGAGTAACCACTCCCACGCGTTGAGTACAATATAGGTAGATATAAGAAAACCATTTTGAGATCGAGGAATACATATATAGTCCTAAACAACTCTAGCTTTAAAACCATGCTCAAGACTAAGACACATTAATAGACTCATCACCAGAAGATAACATAAAGATACTAGCATGCAACCTAAAACCGTAAAGTAAGACAATAGCAAGACTCAACAGTAACAAGCAAGAGCAATAACACACACGTCCACGATCCAACCTTATACCAAGTTCCAACTTGTACGCCTCTCCAACATTATTTCAATTCCAACCTATACCTCCAGGCCACCCTTATATCGTCTTCCTTATCCCTCCGGAGCACTCATGCTCCCCATCGACATACCGCCAACAAGACCATCAATCTGATAGCACCGCGGCGCCAATACATAACATGATCTGTGCCTATATATAGCACAATAATCAAATGGTCTGTGCCTATAGC
Organism: Ipomoea nil; assembly: GCF_001879475.1. Taxonomy (NCBI): domain Eukaryota; kingdom Viridiplantae; phylum Streptophyta; class Magnoliopsida; order Solanales; family Convolvulaceae; genus Ipomoea; species Ipomoea nil. The sequence continues at coordinate 17,922 of NW_017619552.1, forward strand.
ACAATAACCGAGCACTCATAGTGCCAAACTGCCAACATATCTTTTCTACCAATCACATCTCTTTTCTCATCATGGACAGCAACATAACAATCATCATTCAACAACAACAATCAGCTTAGATCAATACTCAATACCAATACTCAATATTCACAATGCCAACACAAGGGAAAGGCACAAGTTCTAAAGGGAACATACAAATCTCATCCTAGACAACGGAATACCAACTTAAACCACATGCAATAATCAAGACTCACAACTTCTAACACGGTACCCAAAACATCAAACAAGACTCCCAAACATCAAACGGGGCACAACGGGGAACGAGGAAACAACATCGGGGGAAAACAACACACAACGTCCCGCCGTACCAACGGGCGGTACGGTGGGTGGACAACCACCCGACGTCTGCCTCAACGCAGACGGCCTTGTACCAGCGGGTACACCTCCACCTGCCGTCACCCGCTAGTACAGTGGACCGTACCGGCGGGTGGTCAGGTGGGGGTTCGTCACCCCACCGGCTACCCGCTGGTACACACATTCCTTGGCACTTTCCTAACCCGGGAATTCATCACTTTTACCCAAATCAGTCCAAACACATCCCAACAGATATTAACAACAATATAGACTTGAACCACAAGAATTTAAGCCAAGAAACAACACAATTACACTCTAGATGCAAACCCTAGACATGCCAAGATTCAAGACCATAACACATAGTAAATCAAGAACATCAAGACCCTCAAGAACAAACAAGACACTATCACATAAAACCTTAATAACAAGCTCTAGACATGCCTAAACAAAAGATCATGCATATAACCACACACGAATATCAGGATCACCAAGATTAGGAATCAATCACAGCATATACCCTAAGATAAGCTCTATCAAGACACAATCATAAGATCATACATATGATTATCAAAGGAGCCAATAAATAAGATATAGCAAGGAAAATAGGTTTTGTAAGACATGTGTTACCTTTTAATTAAACTTCTCACAACTTCCTAGGATCTTTCCTCAAGGTCCTTTCCCTAGTCGATCTTCCCTAGGCTTAGTAATGGGGAATTCTTTGATTATCTTTTGGGGCAGGATTCTCGAGTGAGGAATAGGGATGGGTGGAAGGGGTTCTAAATGCCTTCTAATCCCCTTTAAATATATTTAGGATTCCAGTTAGAATCTGAATAGGTAAGAGGTTTAGGATTCCTAATACGAATCTGAAAAGACAAGAGGGTCCTCCTTATTTTATCTAAAAGGCTAACGGGATTTATTTTAGACAAGGGTCCACAGTCCATCATGGACCGTATTAATTAATTAAGGGATCCTGACCAAATTAAATTCTTTTTCACAATTCTTTAACGGAGTTAATTAAATAATTAATTCGGGTTTAAGTGTCGTAACACAGGGTGTTACAGGAGTACAGGGTGGTCTGGAGGTACATGTTGGAACTGATATAAGGTTGGCGGGGCGTAAAGGTTGGGACTGGTAAAAGGTTGGAACATGGACGTGTTTGTTGTTGTTTGTTATTGTTGAGTCCTATTGACGTCTTGTCTTGTGGTCATAGCTTGCATGCTTGTGTCTTTATGTGCATTGTCGTGTCAAGTCTGTTGATGTGTCTTGAGTCTTATTCCTAGTTTTAAAACTAGAGTTGTTCAGGACTATATTTATGTATTCCATGTCTCAAAATGGTTTTCCTATATTTATATGCTTATGGTACTCAACAGGTGGGAGTGGGTTGCTTAGAATTATTCTAACGGTTGTGATACCGCATATTTTTTCAGGTACTGATTAGTTGGCCGAGAGCGCGCTAGAAGGAGCTGCGGTTCCTAGCTTAGTTAGACGGCCTGTGAGCCATGCTTGAATTTGGATAATCATTATGGTTTATGCTTTGTTTAGTTAGTTTTATCCTGTGCATCTACGTTTTCAAGCTTAGATGTTGCATAGCACCCCAACACTTATGTTTAGCTTCCGTTCTGTTTTGGGTATTAATGATAGCTTTATCCTTATTTCGTAATCTTTAATGATTTTAAATTTATGCTGGAAATTGGGGGTGTTACAGTAACCACCACTACGCGTTGAGTATAATATAGTATAGATATAAGAAAATCATTTGAGACTTGCTTATCCATTTGCGTGAGGCCGGTGCGTGAATAGGAGTGCGAATAAGAGGGCAAAAATTCAGCATTTGTGAGGAGTTCAATTAATCATTCAACAATTCTAGAGAGAAGTTCTTAGAGGTAGCTTTAGGTTTAGGCTCGATTACATTTTCTTTTCTAGGGTTTTAGCCTCAAATCTAGATGTTTTGCAAGGAAGCTTGAAGATTTGGAAAGCTTGTGGATTGGGTTTTCGTCTTCTACAAACATTGGAAGGGATCTAGCTTCATCTTGGGTGAAATCAAACCCTTGATCTTCATTGTTTAAATCTTGTTCATCCATTTCATATTTGCTAGATATTGCTCATTATCATGTTTGGCTAAAGTCCTAGGGGCAAGGATTGTTGTTTATATTGCGTTTGATGGATTCGTAATGTCATTTGTGGTTCTTGATTGTTGTTGGCTTACTTGTCTTGTTGGAAGTGAGTTTTGTGTGGACTAGTGTGTGAGGTGCGCAACTCGCCCATTAGATCTAGGATGAGTGCATTGGCAAGAGATTGTGATGTACTCTAGCTTACCACATGCATTTCCGCCTCAGATACGAGTGGATAAGGTCCGGAAAGGGATGTACGCAAGATGTTTGTTATAATGCTCTTAAAGAACAATAGTTCCTTCGAGTGGCGTTAAGACCGAATCGCTGTATTCTTTTTTTTTTAAATTATTTTGAAATTATTTTTTTAATAATTGAATTGGTAACCTCTAAAAAAAGTCAATTACCTGCTAAAAATGCTAATTGAACATTTAGTAGGTAAGTGTGGTTAATTAGCCTTTAATTTAGTTCATGGTGGGAATTGAGCACTTGCAATAGTACATGGCCTATTTGACACTTCTCCCATAAATTATAATGGTAATTAAACTACTACAAAAAAAGGCGAATATAGCGATGGCTTTAGCGACGGACGAATTTCATTGCTAAAATAGCGACGGAATAGCAACAACGTAGTGACAGATTTAATCTTTTTTGTTAAATAGACTTCTAGCGACAGATTAGCGCCAGACTAGCGACGGGTATTCGACGGAACATTGATGTCGTCAATGCATAGCTAATATTAGCGAGAATTTTTTGTGCAAAAACTAGAGTGAGATTAGCGACAGTCTTTTCGTGGGTTTATTTATTAATTTTAATAGCCACGGATATACTAATCCGTCGCAAAGGCTACGAGCGGGAGAATGTTAAATACCAAACCTATTTTTTTTATAGAATTAGCAACGGAAGTTTTAATCCGTCGCTAGATCGAGACGGATGTTAAACCCTAAACCGATTTTTTTATATAATCTAGAGACAAAGTTTTAATCTGTCGCTAGATAGAGACGAATGTTAATACCGTCTCTGGATTTGACTAATCAAGTTACTAGCTCTAAGGGTTTTGGAATCAGCTATTGTCTCCCCTAACGCGTCTCTCATGCCCACTGCTCGTTGCCTCGATATTCCTCTAATTGCCCACCCCCGACGGCGTCGCTTCCCTGCTGTCGACGAGCCGCTGTACTTCTCCGCCGACGGCGTCGCTTCCCTGCCGCCACGAGCCATTGCACTTCTCCGCCGACGGCGTCGCTTCCCCTGCCACTCACCAGCCGCTGCACTTCTCGGAGGGTAGTCGCTTTCCCTGCCGCCTACTCCGGTACATTTATACTTTATTGTCGGTTTTCTGTTTGTAAATATGCTGTGTTTACATTAGCTACGAGCCGTTGACGCTTACTTACATATGATGTTGTTTTCATCGCATAAATTATGTTTGTCCTTAATTTTTTCTTTTACACCATTGTGTTAATTTGTTTCGTATGGAACTGTGCATTCTTATTTGTTTCATCTACGAGTCTGCTTAGCAAGTGCTTTAGATTTATTTGCATCCATCTACGAGTCTGCTTCACATATTTTGTATGGAACTGTGTTTTACATTACCCATTACTGTTGTTTCTTCTCATTGACTTATTCCCAACACCTAGCCATATTTCTCTCACAATAAAAGAATAAACCTTCTTCTTGACTAGGACAATTTCTTGTACTAAAACCAGTACAACTTGCTACTGGTTACAGTGATTTAGAAAATAACAATACAAGTTTTTCTTTTTTCTAGCATGATGTCTTCTTTCTTTACAAGAGGCATGTTGTGTGTTAGATGAGACTGAAAACTAATGTACCATACAAAAAAATGTATTACTTTCCCTTAGTTCCTCGACTGCAGAGGTTGTATGCATCTAATGTAGCAATTGATACGAAGTGGCAAGCAAATTCAGTTGAAGATGAATCATGTGTCATCCCTCAGACTCGCTTGCTTGGAAGCATTTTAACGACATTTTATCCTGACTTTGCATATGAAATTTAAAATATCAGGTTAGAGTCTCTGCACCAATGGTTTTCAACCATTTGGACAATCAGGACAACAATATTCCTCATGGCCTATGATACTAACAACGTACAACTTGCCTCCTTGGATGTGTATGAAGGAGGAGTATATGTTCTTAACCGTATTGGTTCCAGGTACAAACAATCTAAAAGAGAAGATATATGTTTTTTTACAACCGCTTATTGCGGAGTTAAACCAATTATGGGCAGTCGGTGTTCAAATATATGATATTTCAAAGAAGCAGAATTTTCATATGCGAGCTACCCTTATGTGGAGAGTTAGTGATTTTCCTGATATTCGATGTTATCCAGGTGGAACACTACTAGGAGGTTAGTTTGTCCATATTGCATGGATAAGTCAGATGCCTTCACCTTAAAATAGTGGTAAGCAATCGTGGTTTGACAATCATCGTAAATTTTTGCCACCCAATCATCCATTTTGCAGGAATAAGACAACGTTCTTTAAGAACAGAGTGGTTACAACTAAGGCACAGCTTGTTCGGTCAGGATATGATATCCTTGCAGAGATTGAAACTTTAGGCCTTAAGAAGGTCACTGAATTGGATGCAGCTGAAGTTAATGGATTCATTTCAAAAACTTGTGGTTAGAAGAAGCGAAGTATCTTTTGGGATTTGCCGTATTAGAGTTCACACATGGTAGTGGTAAAGGTTGGAGGCCGTCTTCATGTAATACTCCTTTTGGTGAACATCTATAGTGGATTGGGCAGACGTGGGTTCCCCGCAACGTGGGTTCCTGATTGTTATGCATCTAATATGAGTCGATGTGTAGATATGAAGAAGTTGAAGTTATTTGGTATGAAAAATCATGACTTGTCATGTGTTTATCCAGAGGTTAATACCAATTGCATTTCGTGAGTTGCTCTCGCTAAATGTTTGGAAAGTTCTTACACTGTCGAGAATGAGTTTCGATTTGTCAAACTCGTGCGTTATGTAAATACTTGGCTTGAAATTTTTGGTGTTGTATACATAGTAGTATTGTGAAATTGTATTAATACTGGATTATGGACTATAATTATATTTTGGACAAATCATGTGGAGAAAATTGTATTTTATATTATTTTTTGAAAAATGTATTTGGAGAAAATTATATATTCTGGAGAAAATTGTATTTTTGGGGACAAAGTATTTATTTGTGGAGAAATAATGAAATTTTGATAAAATAATTTATTGTGTGGTGTCCAAGTAAGAGTGAGTACTGTTTACTTGGACTATTTACTACTCATTGGGCTGGGAATCGCATGAGAGTGTATCACATAAGTTATGATTCAGTGTCCAAATTGTTTTGAGTGGTAGTAGGTAGGAAAACCTGACTACTTGGATCATATATTACCCAATGGCTTGGAATCCTGTAGGGTGAGCACATAGGTTTTAGTCCAGTTTCAAAGTGAATTTCAAAAAATTTGGTTACTTCTCCATAAATAACAATTTATTCTCCATATAAGGAAATGTATAACTCCACATGTATTTTGGAAAAGTATGAAATTATATGAGTTTTGAAAATATAAAAATTCAAGCCATTATTTTACGGGTGAAGTGAAACTTACTTAGCTTATGCTAATTTTTGTCTACATTGTTTTTGTGTAAAATTATTTATACAGGTGAACATGGATAGGAATTCGGGATGAATAAGTTGAGAAGGAATAAATTTTAATTATTTGTTATTTTGAGGAAAATATTGTTGTATAGTAATTGCAGTTTTAAGTACTATGTTGATTTTGAGATATTATTTGATGTTGTAAATTTAGTATAATTACCATAAATAATGTTTAATAATTGACAAATTCTATTAGGTAATAAAAATTATCATTATAAAATCTTTTGTACTATGGACACATTATGTTTAATTATTTTGGTTTAATAATATATATCTTATTTATAAAAAAAAAAAACAAAAGTAATACTTTTACAGGGCGTTTGGTTGAAGGATTTTAAATTCCCTTCCCACTTAATTCCCACCTAATTCCAAAGGCCACAAAATTTCCTTGTTTGGTTGAAAGAATTGCAATTCCATGGAATTGCAATTCCCCATTTTCATTGAATTAAAATCCCATGTCTCCCCCTGGTATTTTAATTCCTGGGATTTTAGGAAGATAAAAGATAGTGATGAGTCAAAATTACCCCTCAATTTTTAACTTAAAATTAAATGTTAACAACAACAATGGACATTTTGACTTTATACTACTTATTCCTTTCAATTCCCATGTATACCAAACATTGGAATTGAAATTCCCAGTAATTCTATTCCTATCAACCAAACATTGGAATTTAAATTCCCACTTTATTCACAGTAATTCATCTCCCATGGAATTGCAAATCCTTTCCCACGTAATTCTCCCTCTCCAACCAAACGCCCTGTTAGTACTATTGAATATTGATTGACTAAAAATAATCTTAATTATTATTAAGGCAATTAATAGGTATTTAGCTTTAAAAATTCTTCCAATATATGAATTATAAAATAGAATCAATTAGTAGGACAATTTTATTAGGTAATCTAATTAATAATTTCTTTTTTTAAATTATATCCCCTTTTCAATAATGAATATAAGATTTCTTCCGTGGAAATATTTGTGGAAATTTCATTAAATTATAATTAATAAAATATGAAATATAATTAAGAAATGAAATTATAAAATTATTAAAACGTGAATATTTATAATTTTTTAAAAATATACATACATACACTTTTTTTAGATAAATAATACATAAACTTATGCACTATACTAATAATAATACAAAAATAAATGTTACTTTTTTATTAATTTCTAAATGTAACTTTTAATTATAAATCGATTAGTGCACATAATAGTGTTTAGTTCAGTGTATTTTAGGGAATGAGGTTACAGGCTTTATATACACAAAGAATAGCTAAATGATAGGAAAATAACATAGAATTATTCTAAGATCGAATAATGCTAACCACTCAATAAAATCTATCAATATAAATTATAATTAATGAAATTATATTATATAATTTTCCTATATATATATATATATATATATATATATATATATATATATATATATATATATATATATATATATAATAAATATTATGTGTATATACAATGTATTATACAATCATATAAGGAAATGCCTCTGATTAGAGTTTAAGTTTACTCATCAAAATTTAAAATTTAAATTTTTTTATTGATTTCTAAGTATATATATTTTGTTAGTTATTATTCACATTTTTAGGATTATAATATATATGAAATATAATTTGGAATAAATAAACTTAATTATGTGAATTTTTTTTATAAATTTATCTAAATATGTAATGATTATAGATTATATTAACCATACAAAATTTAAATTTTGTATGTTATGAAATAATACTTGACCAAATATATAAAAGTCCAACTATATTATTATATTGTACAGTTTAACATCTTTTCATTTTTGTCTATTTTTTATTTTAAATTCTTAATAACAAAAATTTTTCGTGCAACGAACGAGTAAAACACTATATTTTTAAAAATACAATTGGATAAATGTCATAAATTAGTACAAAATCATTTCTGTTTATAATAATTAAAGAAAAAAATAAATAATTCAAATATGTGAACCAATGATTTCAAAATGAAATTAATATACAATTACAAATAAATATAGCATGATTAGATTTACTTTAATTTTATTAGTGAAATGACTTTTCTTTATCAGTTTTTGATGGAAACTAAGGGAGTGTTTGTGTTGCCAGAAAATATTTTAAAAATAAAAATACTTACTAATATATAATAAATAATTTTAAAAGAATTTAACCCCTAATAACATGTGTAAATCTTATATTTTTAAAAAATTACAAATTGATAAATATCATTAATTAATTTGTACAATATCATTTCTGTTTATAATAATTAAAGAAAAAATAAAATAATTCAAATATGTGAAGCAATGATTTCAAAATGAAATTAATCAATCTATACTATTGATTTAA
>NW_017619552.1:26477-80329 GCF_001879475.1 Ipomoea nil
TCGATATTCCTCTAATTGCCACACCCGACGGCGTCGCTTCCCCTGCTGTCGACGAGCCGCTGTACTTCTCGCGCGACGGCGTCGCTTCCCCTGCCGCCCACGGAGCCATTGCACTTCTCCGCCGACGGCGTCGCTTCCCCTGCCACTCACCAGCCGCTGCACTTCTCCGGAGGTAGTCGCTTTCCCTGCCGCCTACTCCGTACATTTATACTTTATTGTCGGTTTTCTGTTTGTAAATATGCTGTGTTTTTACATTAGCTACGAGCCGTTGACGCTTACTTACATATGATGTTGTTTTCATCGCATAAATTATGTTTGTCCTTAATTTTTTCTTTTACACCATTGTGTTAATTTGTTTCGTATGGAACTGTGCATTCTATTTGTTTCATCTACGAGTCTGCTTAGCCAAGTGCTTTAGATTTTATTTGCATCCATCTACGAGTCTGCTTCACATATTTTGTATGGAACTGTGTTTTACATTACCCATTACTGTTGTTTCTTCTCATTGACTTATTCCCACCTAGCCATATTTCTCTCACAATAAAAGAATAAACCTTCTTCTTGACTAGGACAATTTCTTGTACTAAAACCAGTACAACTTGCTACTGGTTACAGTGATTTAGAAACATAACAATACAAGTTTTTCTTTTTTCTAGCATGATGTCTCTTTCTTTACAAGAGGCATGTTGTGTGTTAGATGAGACTGAAAACTAATGTACCATACAAAAAAATGTATTACTTTCCCTTAGTTCCTCGACTGCAGAGGTTGTATGCATCTAATGTAGCAATTGATACGAAGTGGCAAGCAAATTCAGTTGAAGATGGAATCATGTGTCATCCCTCAGACTCGCTTGCTTGGAAGCATTTTAACGACATTTATCCTGACTTTGCATATGAAATTTAAAATATCAGGTTAGGTCTCTGCACCAATGGTTTTCAACCATTTGGACAATTAGGACAACAATATTCCTCATGGCCTATGATACTAACAACGTACAACTTGCCTCCTTGGATGTGTATGAAGGAGGAGTATATGTTCTTAACCGTATTGGTTCCAGGTACAAACAATCTAAAAGAGAAGATATATGTTTTTTTACAACCGCTTATTGCGGATTCAACCAATTATGGGCAGTCGGTGTTCAAATATATGATATTTCAAAGAAGCAGAATTTTCATATGCGAGCTACCCTTATGTGAGAGTTAGTGATTTTCCTGGCTATTCGATGTTATCCCAGGTGGAACACTACTAGGAGGTTAGTTTGTCCATATTGCATGGATAAGTCAGATGCCTTCACCTTAAAACATAGTGGTAAGCAATCGTGGTTTGACAATCATCGTAAATTTTTGCCACCCAATCATCCATTTTGCAGGAATAAGACAACATTCTTTAAGAACAGAGTGGTTACAACTAAGGCACAGCTTGTTCGGTCAGGATATGATATCCTTCCAGAGATTGAAACTTTAGGCCTTAGAAGGTCACTGATTGGATGCAGCTGAAGTTAATGGATTCATTTCAAAAACTTGTGGTTAGAAGAAGCGAAGTATCTTTTGGGATTTGCCGTATTAGAGTTCACACATGGTAGTGGTAAAGGTTGGAGGCCGTCTTCATTTACCTCTTGTAATACTCCTTTTGGTGAACATCTATAGTGGATTGGGCAGACGTGGGTTGCCCCGCAGACGTGGGTTTCCTGATTGTTATGCATCTAATATGAGTCGATGTGTAGATATGAAAAAGTTGAAGTTATTTGGTATGAAAAATCATGCCTGTTATGTGTTTATCCAGAGGTTAATACCAATTGCATTTCGTGAGTTGCTCTCGCTAAATGTTTGGAAAGTTCTTACACTGTCGAGAATGAGTTTCGATTTGTCAAACTCGTGCGTTATGTAAATACTTGCCTTGAAATTTTTGGTGTTGTATACATAGTAGTATTGTGAAATTGTATTAATACTGGATTATGGACTATAATTATATTTTGGACAAATCATGTGGAGAAAATTGTATTTTATATTATTTTTTGAAAAATGTATTTGGAGAAAATTATATATTCTGGAGAAAATTGTACTTTTGGGGACAAAGTATTTATTTGTGGAGAAATAATGAAATTTTGATAAAATAATTTATTGTGTGGTGTCCAAGTAAGAGTGAGTACTGTTTACTTGGACTATTTACTACTCATTGGGCTGGGAATCGCATGAGAGTGTATCACATAAGTTATGATTCAGTGTCCAAATTGTTTGAGTGGTAGTAGGTAGGAAAACCTGACTACTTGGATCATATATTACCCAATGGCTTGGAATCCTGTAGGGTGAGCACATAGGTTTTAGTCCAGTTTCAAAGTGAATTTTAAAAAATTTGGTTACTTCTCCATAAATAACAATTTATTCTCCATATAAGGAAATGTATAACTCCACATGTATTTTGGAAAAGTATGAAATTATATGAGTTTTGAAAATATGAAAAATTCAAGCCATTATTTTACGGGGTGAAGTGAAACTTACTTAGCTTATGCTAATTTTTGTCTACATTATGTTTTTGTGTAAAATTATTTATACAGGTGAACATGGATAGGAATTCGGGATGAATTCAAGTTGAGAAGGAATAAATTTTAATTATTTGTTATTTTGAGGAAAATATTGTTGTATAGTAATTGCAGTTTTAAGTACTATTTTGATTTTGAGATATTATTTGATGTTGTAAATTTAGTATAATTACCATAAATAATGTTTAATAATTGACAAATTCTATTAGGTAATAAAAATTATCATTATAAAATCTTTTGTACTATGGACACATTATGTTTAATTATTTTGGTTTAATAATATTATATCTTATTTATAAAAAAAAAAAACAAAAGTAATACTTTTACAGGGCGTTTGGTTGAAGGGATTTTAAATTCCCTTCCCACTTAATTCCCACCTAATTCCAAAGGCCACAAAATTTCCTTGTTTGGTTGAAAGGAATTGCAATTCCATGGAATTGCAATTCCCCCATTTTCATTGAATTAAAATCCCATGTCTCCCCCTGGTATTTTAATTCCTGGGATTTTAGGAAGATAAAAGATAGTGATGAGTTCAAAATTACCCCTCAATTTTTTAACTTAAAATTAATGTTTAACAACAACAATGGACATTTTAGACTTTATACTACTTATTCCCTTTCAATTCCCATGTATACCAAACATTGGAATTGAAATTCCCAGTAATTCTATTCCTATCAACCAAACATTGGAATTTAAATTCCCACTTTATTCACAGTAAATCATCTCCCATGGAATTGCAAATCCTTTCCCACGTAATTCTCCCTCTCCAACCAAACGCCCTGTTAGTACTATTGAATATTGATTGACAAAAAATAATCTTAATTATTATTAAGGCAATTAATAGGTATTTAGCTTTAAAAATTCTTCCAATATATGAATTATAAAACCATAGAATCAATTAGTAGGACAAATTTATTAGGTAATCTAATTAATAATTTCTTTTTTTAAATTATATCCCCTTTTCAATAATGAATATAAGATTTCTTCCGTGAAAATATTTGTGGAAATTTCATTAAATTATAATTAATAAAATATGAAATATAATTAAGAAAATGAAATTATAAAATTATTAAAACGTGAATATTTATAATTTTTTAAAAATATACATACATACACTTTTTTTAGATAAATAAATACATAAACTTATGCACTATACTAATAATAATACAAAATATAAATGTTACTTTTTTTATTAATTTCTAAATGTAACTTTTAATTATAAATCGATTAGTGCACATAATAGTGTTTAGTTCAGTGTATTTTAGGGAATGAGGTTACAGGCTTTATATACACAAAGAATAGCTAAATGATAGGAAAATAACATAGAATTATTCTAACGATCGTAATAATGCTAACCACTCAATAAAATCTATCAATATAAATTATAATTAATGAAATTATATTATATAATTTTCCTATATATATATATATGTATATATATATATATATATATATATGTATATATATGTATATATATATATATATATATATATTAATAAATATTATGTGTATATACAATGTATTATACAATCATATAAGGAAATGCCTCTGATTAGAGTTTAAGTTTACTCATCAAAATTTAAAATTTAAATTTTTTTATTGATTTCTAAGTATATATATTTTGTTAGTTATTATTCACATTTTTAGGATTATAATATATATGAAATATAATTTGGAATAAATAAACTTAATTGTGTGAATTTTTTTTATAAATTTATCTAAATATGTAATGATTATAGATTATATTAACCATACAAAATTTAAATTTTGTATGTTATGAAAATAGATACTTGACCAAATATATAAAAGTCCAACTATATTATTATATTGTACAGTTTAACATCTTTTCATTTTTGTCTATTTTTTATTTTAAATTCTTAATAACAAAAATTTTTCGTGCAACGAACGAGTAAAACACTATATTTTTAAAAATACAATTGGATAAATGTCATAAATTAGTACAAAATCATTTCTGTTTATAATAATTAAAGAAAAAAATAAATAATTCAAATATGTGAACCAATGATTTCAAAATGAAATTAATATACAATTACAAATAAATATAGCATGATTAGATTTACTTTAATTTTATTAGTGAAATGACTTTTCTTTATCAGTTTTTGATGGGAAACTAAGGGAGTGTTTGTGTTGCCAGAAAATATTTTAAAAATAAAAATACTTACTAATATATAATAAATAATTTTAAAAGAAATTTAACCCCTAATAACATGCGTAAATCTTATATTTTTTAAAAAATTACAAATTGATAAATATCATTAATTAATTTGTACAATATCATTTCTGTTTATAATAATTAAAGAAAAAATAAATAATTCAAATATGTGAAGCAATGATTTCAAAATGAAATTAATCAATCTATACTATTGATTTAATAAAAGTAAATAATAATTTACACCAATCTATATCTATACTATTAATAAAAGTAAAATCTTCCATTAAAATGTCTCTTACCCCTTTTGATACAAGATTGCCCTTCAAATTCTTGCATAAACAATTGCCGTTGATGCTCTTATATAACATGACTGTCAACAAAAGTCAGGGCCAAACACTAAGTCACATTGAGTTATTACTTAAAAAACCAGTCTTTAATCACGATCAATTTTTCCCGAGTCACCCATCCTGATGGCCTGAATGTTTTAATTCTTCACGAGGATGGACAAATTTATGTTACTACTACCAATGTCATCTACAAAGAGATTTTCAATAATGTGTAATTCAAGCCAGTGATATTATAAAGAAATAATCTTTTACATCAATCTATATCTATACTATAATTTCGGTGTAATTTTATATGGAAATAATAATTTGTTAATTATTATTTACACCACTCTATATCTATACTATTAATAAAAGTAAAATCTTCCATAAAAATAATGTTTAATAATTGACAAATTATATTAGGCAATAAAAATTACTATTATAAAATATTTTGTACTATAGACACATATTTTTAATTATTTTGGTTTAATAATATTATATCTTATTTATAAAAATTCAAATTAATACTTTTTGTACTATTGAATATTGATTGACTAAAAATTATCATAATTATTATTAAGACAATTAATAGGTAGAGTTAATTTAATTAGTTTTAATTTCCTTAATAAAATTATTTTTCTTTATTAGTTTTTGATGGGAGATTAATGAAGTGTTTGGGTTGCTGAAAAATATTTTAAAAATAAAAATAATTTAAAAATTTTTCAACCCAAAAACATGTGAAAATTTTATATTTTTAAAAAAGCTACAATTTGATAAATATCATAAATTAATTATTGCAATATTATTTATGTTTACCATGCGAATAATTAATGAAAAAAATTAATAATTCAAATATGTGAACCAATGATTTCAAAATGAAATTAATATATCTATACTATTAATAAAACTAAAATCCTCCTTTTCAACATTCCCGCCCAAATTAATATGAATATTAATAAAATAGTCAAAAATTAATAAAGCTTAATTGGTAACAGTAATATTTCTAATTGAGTAATTGACTAATTGACTTGAATGAAAAAAGAAATTGTCAAGATCATTGCATTTTAATTATAAAATGAACAAAAATTAAAAATTAGACGGAAATATTTCAATAATATTCTACATCATCAAGAAGAAATGCATATTTTAAATTTTAAACAATATAATGGTAAATTAAAAATATAACGGAAATATTTCAATAAAAATATTATACATCATCCATTGAAAATGGAACGAAAATTTGGTAAAAATATCACTGCATCTAATAGTCTAATTGACTGAAAATAAAAAAAAATAATAATTAGCTAAAAATAAATCTGATATTACTAATTGACTGAAAATATAAAATATTCACTAATTGACTGATATTCTACCATTATATATTTTCACCCGAGTCACCAATCCTGATGGACTGAAGGTGTTAGCTCTAGACGAAGATGGACAAGTTTGTGTTGCTATTACCAACGTTGTCTACAAAGATGTTTCAACAATGTGTAAATACAATCGGTGATATTATGTTTTCATTTTAATGGTAAAATTGCTATATATCTAGACAAAAAATATATTTTTCATACAAATTAAATGAATTAGGATATCAATTCATTCTTATAACTGAGTTGCTAAAGAACGAGCACATTTGCCTAATTTATAAAAATACTGAACAACGATAAATAACATCTCCAAAGCAACAACATTGCATGCGTACATCTACACATTAGCTATTAATTTGAGCAAATATTTGCACAAATTCAAGCAATGATAACATAAAAACACAAAGAGTCCAAACCATACCTTCAATTGCACTATATAATATTTGATGTTCTAATTTAAATAATTATATATTGATTCATATATTATTAATATATTACAACAAATCCATTCCGTGCATTGCATGAATGCAAATACTAGTGTTAAGAAAAACGACATGTATAAACTTAACACGTTAAAGCCGAGTCAGACTCATAATTTTTTTTTGACTGCTCAACATGATATGCCATAAGGTACTTGGTGTCAAAAATTATTTGTCCTCAAAAGTAAAAATTGAATTTTGTATATTTATCTCTAAATCATTTGACAATTTTAATACATACATATATAATAGAGATTGAAAATAAGTAGGGACTACACTATGCCCCACGCGAACTCATCTTAGGATCTTCATTGGATGTGAGGTGATCTCATGTTGACATTTTTTTGGTCGGATCGACATACTTCTCCCTTATCCACTTGTATTACCTACCGGATAATAATAGTCTATATCAACTTCCGTTATGGTTTATTCTCAGTCTTCAATTTTCAATTTTAATCCCTTGTTGTGTCATACATCATCATTATCATAATTGTTGTTATTGTTGTTAACTAGTAATTCACCCGCGCGATGCACGGAAAAAAATTATGTTATTATAAATATAAATAAAAATAGAAAAACTAAAATATTTTAAATTATTTAATATAATAATATTTTTGAGCTTCCATTAGTTAAGTATTTATTATTTTTATAGAATACACAATTACAATTAAAATTAAAATTAAAATTTTGTATGGTTAATATAATTTCTAATTATGTGCATATTCAAATAAACTTATAGAGATAATTTACATAATTACATTGATTTATTTTTAATTGTATTTCATCTATATTATAATTTTCACAATACAAATAATAACTAAGATAATTACATTTGGAAAGCAAATTTCAAATTTTGTATGTGTAAATTTAAACTCTAATTGAACACATTTTTTATATGATTATATAATATATAGCTATTTTATTTTTCAAAAGTATATTATTTATATGATTATATAATATATAGCTATTTTATTTTTTAAATGTTGTGCTTTTTTTTTTTTTTTTTATAATAAAGGATGTTGTGGCATTAATTGTAACATTAATGATTTCCCAAACCATATAGCTTTATTATATAAAGGATATGTTTTTTCATCCCATTTTATGTCTTATACAAATAATAAGAGATGATTCAATTAAGAGTTAATACCACAAATAGTCATTTGACTATTGGGGTAGTACTTTTTTTAGTCCTCAACTTTCAATTCAACCAAAAACACATATTTTGACTTTCATTTCTGACCACATATAGTCCGGCGATCTGTTAAGATTTCTGTTAAATTAGTGTTAAATCTAAGGATGTTATCGTCAAATCAAAGTTGTTAAGCAATTAGGGTATAAATTGATTTCTGGAGTTATAGATTTTGAGAGAACAATTTGTGCTCTCAAAGCTACACTAACGTTACAGGGGAGTGAACTGAATTGAATCAAAAAAATTAAGAAACAGAATTAAAAAAAAAAAAACATTACACTACAAGAAAAATGCATATAGACAACACTAGAAAGACAACAGTTTTTAAGAAAAGTGTTGTCTTTTGTATAAAAGACAACAGTTTGGTCCAAAACCGTTGTCTTTGATGCAACACTTTTGTCAAAGACAACGGTTTTTACTTAACCGTTGTTATAAGTGTGTTGTCTTTGTACATTTTGTGAAAAGGCAAAACCAGAACGACAACGGTTTTTTAAAACCATTGTCTATGTGCATTTTTCTTTTAAAGACAACGGTTTTTTTAACTATTGTCGTTGGTGTGTTGTCTTTAAGCGCACTAGAATACACAACACTAGAAAGACAACGGTTGTTTAAAACCGTTGTCTTTGTGCGCTCTTTTTTTTTTTTAAAAGACAACGGTTTTATTTAACCGTTGTCTTTGGTGTGTTGTCTTTTAGCGCACTAGAATACACAACACTACAAAGACAACGGTTTTTTAAAACTGTTGTCTTTGCGCATTATTATTTTTTAAAAGACAACGGTTTTATTTAACCGTTGTCATTTATATGTTGTCTTTAATAGCACTTGAATACACAACACTACAATGACAACGGTTTTATATAACAGTTGTCGTTGCGCGTTCTTTATTTATTTAAGACAACGATTTTATTTAATTGTTGTCTTTGGTATGTTGTCTTTAAGCATATTTGAATACACAACACTACAAAGACAACGGTTATAAAAAACCGTTGTCTTTGCGCATCATTATTTTATAAAAGACAACAGTTGTATAAAATAAAAACAAAGATGTTAACAATAAGAGTCAAACCTATAACCTCCAACATAGCAAATAAGGTTTAACCAACTAAGCAACACAAACTATTATATATCAAAGTGCAACAACTGGTATATAACTGGATAGGTTCTGTGTTGTCTGTGAAAACTAAGACAACGATTTTATAAAACAAGTTAAAGACGCCTCTAGAAAGAATAGAACCCAAGACTTCTTACATAACAAACTAAGTTAAACCCAACAAGCCAAACCAACACTTAGTTACTCAAGCACAACATCTAGGATATAACGAGTTTGGTTTTGTGTTGTCTCTGAGAACCAAGACAATGATTGTATAAAATATAAGTTAAAGATAGAACCTGAGACCTCTAATATAACAAACAAAGCTAAACCCACCAACCCACACCAACTCTTACTTATTAAAGTGTTACACCTTATCTTTTACCTATAATTTGGACCTTCATTGTTTTTGTTACGAGATGAAAATAGATGTTTAGAAGATCTAGAACAAAAATAAAAATGTAATTAAATTTTTTTGTCCAAATATAATGCATAAAAATTTAACAAAGAAGGAATACAATTCAAAAGTTAATATAATAGTTCTATTTTTGGTCATATTTAAACATAAAATTATTCACCAAAATTTCAATGTCAATTCATTAAAGTTTTATTTTCAATTCATTAAATTACAATTTCTAATTCATTAAATTACATGCCACAGAACGGCCCGTGCGGTGCGGTGTGGTGTTCAGAATGGTGCGGTATGATAGGGGTCTGGGTTGGTAATCGACCCTTCCGGCTAGCGCTTGACTAACAAGGTTAGCTATATGTTGGTAATCGATCCTTTCGGCATGCATGGGACACGTGGAGAATGGATATGAAAGAGTAGTTAATGTCGTACAGTTAGCTATAGCCCATTTCTTTTGCCGCGATCTTTGTAATAAAGGGCAAATAATGCTGTCCAATCGTGTCCACCATGCATGGTGCACACTGTTCTATGTTCATAATTATCGAACTATATATTCATAATGATTGAACTCTATATTCACAATTATAGAACTCTATGTTCATAATTTTTGATGTTCATATTCCCAATTGTTGAACTCTGTATTCACAAATCACAAAACTATGTGTTCATAATTTGAAAACTATACAATTTAGAAATTATGAAACAACAATACAGAAATTATGAATCTGCCATATAGAAATTATGAATCTACTGTATTTATACGCGGTACTATTTTGGGTCTAGCGACCCGGGTAATAATGCTAATATTTTCTTACCCTGTTCTATATCTATATCGCCCTGTTTATGGTGGACTTGTTTGGCACAGATTAATCTGGGACTTATCTACTCCAAAAAGTAGAATCTGCCCCAAACTCTAAAAAGATTAAAAGGTTTTAAGGGGTAGAAAGGAGGTAAATGCATCTTTTTCAGGGAGCTCCAAGTTGAGGTTTATTTAAAAAAAGAAAGGTCTATTGTTCAAGAAGCACTACAGGAGCTGAATGGTGGAATAGAATCTATGTAGAATCTATGTTAATTAGGTTGAGTTTTTGGATGGGTTAAAATCGAATTATATTAAATGTTATAATTACTTTTTTAAAAAAATTATAGAGATTAATTATAAGTTGGGTTTGTTGGTTGAAATCTAGTTGAAATAAAGAATTTATAATGAAGTGCTAATTAATATAGTAATATAATTTTCCATGCAGATAATGTATATATGCAGTTCCATGATGAATGCTGGGAAGTTCCAGTCTATGATGATAAGTAAGCAGCATATATATACAATCTCTTTCAACGTCATTGTATATCTTACTAATCTTAGGTCTTAGTGGATTTACCAAGACTATGTGGTCTAATGGTACCCGGGTTGAACAGATACTACAATGTAATAGAGCCAGTAACTTTCAAGAAATGTTTTGTGAATGTACAGTCAACTGTTATTGTTTGAGCTGCTTGCACTGGACTCAAATTTTGAAAAGGAGAGAACTACTCTGGTAACTAACATTTAAGGAGACAAAACACTACTTGTTTCATTCTACGTATGACTACTCTTTTGTTGTGTGAAAATATAATCATTATATTTTACTTTGGACTTTGTCATATATATCAACAATACAAAGAAACTTTTGGTGGGTTTAATGTAAAGAATGTGGCCAAAATGGGGGAGAAAGAGATTCAAGAAATTGCATAAAAAAAAAGCATTGATGTTAACAGTGAGCAGAGTAAGGTGCATTGTGCAGAATGCCAAATGCACAATGAAGGCATGTTTCAGCTCCATCTACCCTTCTTTACCTTTTACTTATTATTATCTTTTAAAATTTATTCTGGAATTTGGAGGTCTCTATATCAATTTACCCTCCTTCTCTTTGTACATGCATACATGTAAATAATAGAATCATTTTCTTTGTTCTGGCAGATTGGAGCCAGCAAAAGGGACATTTGCAAAAGAGTGGAACGTTATATAGAGTAGGTATGATTTGATCATTAGAACGTTGTGATCATTTAGACTTGGTTCATGGAATTGTTTTTTTGTAGTATTATGACTTGGATGATATATGATTCAATTAGAATTGGTCATGGAAGTATTTAGACTTGTTAATTAGTTCTATTGTATTTTGAACCTTATCTTGTGCAAAATTATGTAACTACACTTGGCTATGGTGAATGGATAAATTGATTTTTTATATGATTAAAATGTAAGCAGTTAAAAACGGTTAAAAACCGTTGAGACAACGGTTAAATACTTTTGTCTATTTTACAATAGACAACAGTTCGAAACTGTTGTCTTTTCTACAAAAGACAACAGTTTATGGACGTGACTTTTAACAACAGCGGTTTCAACAACACACAAACTGTTGTTTTTTAAAGAAAAGACAACAGTTAAAAACCATTGTCTATGTGCATCACATTTAACAACACTGGTTTCAACAACATTGAATAGACAACGGGTTAAAAACCGTTGTCCTTGAAAGAAATGACAACGGTTAAAAACCGTTGTCTATGTACATGACTTTTAACAACACTAGTTTCAACAACACTCAATAGACAATGGTTCTTAAACCGTTGTCTTTTCTAGAAAAGACAACAGTTAAAAAGCGTTGTCTATGTTCATGACTTTTAACAACACCGGTTTCAACAACACTTAATAGACAACGGTTAAAAAACCGTTGTCGTTTCTAGAAAAGACAATGGTTATTAACCATTTTCTATGTGCGTGACATACAACAACACCGGCTTCAACAACACTTAATAGACAACGGTTAAAAAACCGTTGTTGTTTCTAGAAAAGACAACAGTTATTAACCGTTGTCTATGTGCGTGACATACAACAACACCGGCTTCAACAACACTTAATAGACAATGGTTAAAAAACCGTTGTTGTTTCTAGAAAAGACAACGGTTATTAACCGTTGTCTATGTGCGTGACTTACAACAACAACGGCTTCAACAACACTTAATAGACAACGGTTAAAAAACCGTTGTTGTTTCTAGAAAATACAACGGTTAAAAAACCATTGTCTATTCGCGGGACTTACAACAACACCGGCTTCAACAACAGAAATTATACCCCTATAACAACGGTTATTAACCGTTGTCTATGTGCATTTTTCTTGTAGTGTTAATAAGAAACAAATACTTGTCAACATTACATATAAGGGAAATTGCAATACTTATAAGTTATAAGGATCCGAGATGGTCTCAGACAAGTTTGACCCTTAAATTTATATTTTTAAAAATTTAAATAACAGATACGATGTCCTTCTGTCTTAAAAACGGACAGCGTATCTACTTTTATTTTTTATTTTTTAATAAAGAGATACAATATTGTTTTTTTTTTTTAAGAAATCAACATCGTATCTTAAAAAAAAAACAAAATAATAAGAAGACATGACGTGGATTATTTTAAAAAAAAATTAATGCCATTTCTTATTTATTTTTTTAAAAAGTGAAATGTGAAGAAACTGATATCGTTTCACAATTTTTTGTTAAAAAAATGAATAAATAAAAGATGTCGGTTTTTTTTTTCAAAAACTTCACGTCATTTCATTATTTCTTAAATGGCATACAACATAAGATTTCTAAAATTGAAGTCGTGTCATTTATTTACTACGTAGTCCAAAACTATTACGCAAAATAAGTAACGTTAAAAGGGTTTTGCAACATGAAAATGACACAAAAGAGAAGTATTAACTTTTATTAGTTTTTTTTACACCTAGAGTTACTCATATAAATTGGTTTGTATACCAAAATTCAAGTTTTTCTCTCTTTTTTTTTTTTTTTTTGTTTTTTGTTTTTTTCTAGATTTTGTTTATGTGCGTTCTTTTGTGTTGATTTTATGTAAATAAATCTAAAAATATTTAATCAAGATTGTAGTATTATTATTTGTGCATAGTTGTAGCACAAATCTATATAGAAATATTCTAAATGTGTCTGTGTCTATATAATAATAATAATAATAATAATAATTATAATAATAATAATAATAATAATAATAATAATAATAATAATTATAATAATAATAATAATAATAACATATACGAGAAAATTTTTATGGTCATTTAATTAATTTCTATTACTATATTTTTTAAAGTACAACTCATATATATATGAGAAAGTTTATAGTGCGAATCAAATGTATATATTCTTGAAGGAGTAATTGAAAATTTGTATATATTCTTTAAAACCATTAAATAATGAGTTCTACTACATAGACTCTCAAAATTCTACTCCCTCATTTATACTCCTTGAGGTGGCAAACCATGATTGGTTATTTTCTATCATGTGGGTCCAGAGGAAAATGTCTACATCAAGATCATGTGAGAGGGAGTACAAGTTGGGAGTTTAAAATGGGAGTACACCAAGTATTTTCCTTAAATAATTTTGCGATTGAGCAAATCTAATAGTAAGTGGGACCAAACTTGGCTCATTTGCCAAGGCAAAGTCTTTAAGAGCATCCACTATAGAGAAGAATGAGGACTAATTTGACAACTGTACTTTTGAGGTGCAAATGCCATGTTGGAGGAGTGAGGTGAAGAGAGAGAGTGGTTTTTTATTTTTATTTTATTTTTATTTTTATTTTTTTTGCAAATGATGATTTATTTCTCTTCCCAAGGAAGAGAAATAAATGTGAAGACAACACTTGCTGTGTGCGTTTCGCACACAGCAACTGCCACACCAACAAAGAGAACCAAATGTGATGACAGCACTTGATGCGTGCGTTTCGCGCACAGCAACCGCCACGCGGGGTGCATTTAACGCCAGTTTTGATTTTTTTGTTTCCTCCCCTTCCCACATTCTCTTTCCTAATCACTCTTACATTCTCCCTCAAATCTCCCCAACTGATGCGGATGCTCTAATAGGTGATATGGTTGCATGGGTTAGACGCACACACCTACCTGCACCCCTGGTCGTATATATCCATTTTTTATCAAGCAGATCTGTCAAATTTCATTTTCTTTCTTCTTGTTCTTCTCTCTTAGCTTCTTCTCTCTTCTTCTCCTCCTCACCACCACATCTTGCTTCTTCTTCTCCTCCTCACGGCCACCGTCACCGTCACCATCCACCACTCATCCTTACTACCACCATCACCTTCTTTTTAATTCTACTTCAACTCCTCCTTACTACCACCGTCACCATCCACCACCGTCGCCACTCTACCAACGCCGCCTCCACCACAACATTCCTTTTTCATTGTGTGTTTTTATTTTTTTTAAATTAGGTATTATTTTAATTTTTTGAATTGTTATAAATATTTTAAAATTGATTTGAGTTATCTGTTCATAGTTGGTGGTAATTTTTGTATTTTTATGAAATAATTATGTATAATGTAAGTGTAAAATAAATTTACACGATTGGCTATTTTATTGGCTTTACTAGATTTAAATTTGGCTTTACTAGATTTAAATTAAAATAATGTTGTTAGTGTTAATTCTTTTATGGACCATGTGAGTACATAATTAGTGGCCAGCATGGATTGTTTATTTGAGTCTACGGTGAAGCATTCAAAGAACAAACTGAGTGGCTGTGGCTTATTCGAACAGTTGAAGGCTAAGGAAGAGGCTACATTTGAGGATCAAACAAAAGACTCATGAAGCACTATAAAGCATACTGCTCGAATGGAGACATTGCCAATTCGATTCTTACACATTGCGAGAGCTATCCTGATTTTACAAAGCTGTTTTATGATTTAATGTGATTTATGATTTAATTCTTAAAAGTATTTAAACTATACTACATGATCAGTACGTGGTACTGCTTAAGCAACTTGTGAAGATTGTTCGGGTATTCGTGTGTCAGTCCTGGATAGGTGTTAGAAAGAGTGGTAGTGGTAAAGGTTGGAGGCCGTCTTCATTTACCTCTTGTAATACTCCTTTTGGTGAGCATCTATAGTGGATTGGGCAGACGTGGGTTTCCCCGCAGACGTGGGTTTCCTGATTGTTATGCATCTAATATGAGTCGATGTGTAGATATGAAGAAGTTGAAGTTATTTGGTATGAAAAATCATGACTGTCATGTGTTTATCCAGAGGTTAATACCAATTGCATTTCGTGAGTTGCTCTCGCTAAATGTTTGGAAAGTTCTTACACTGTCGAGAATGAGTTTCGATTTGTCAAACTCGTGCGTTATGTAAATACTTGCCTTGAAATTTTTGGTGTTGTATACATAGTAGTATTGTGAAATTGTATTAATACTGGATTATGGACTATAATTATATTTTGGACAAATCATGTGGAGAAAATTGTATTTTATATTATTTTTTGAAAAATGTATTTGGAGAAAATTATATATTCTGGAGAAAATTGTATTTTTGGGGACAAAGTATTTATTTGTGGAGAAATAATGAAATTTTGATAAAATAATTTATTGTGTGGTGTCCAAGTAAGAGTGAGTACTGTTTACTTGGACTATTTACTACTCATTGGGCTGGGAATCACATGAGAGTGTATCACATAAGTTATGATTCAGTGTCCAAATTGTTTGAGTGGTAGTAGGTAGGAAAACCTGACTACTTGGATCATATATTACCCAATGGCTTGGAATCCTGTAGGGTGAGCACATAGGTTTTAGTCCAGTTTCAAAGTGAATTTCAAAAAATTTGGTTACTTCTCCATAAATAACAATTTATTCTCCATATAAGGAAATGTATAACTCCACATGTATTTTGGAAAAGTATGAAATTATATGAGTTTTGAAAATATAAAAAATTCAAGCCATTATTTTACGGGGTGAAGTGAAACTTACTTAGCTTATGCTAATTTTTGTCTACATTATGTTTTTGTGTAAAATTATTTATACAGGTGAACATGGATAGGAATTCGGGATGAATTCAAGTTGAGAAGGAATAAATTTTAATTATTTGTTATTTTGAGGAAAATATTGTTGTATAGTAATTGCAGTTTTAAGTACTATGTTGATTTTGAGATATTATTTGATGTTGTAAATTTAGTATAATTACCATAAATAATGTTTAATAATTGACAAATTCTATTAGGTAATAGAAATTATCATTATAAAATCTTTTGTACTATGGACACATTATGTTTAATTATTTTGGTTTAATAATATTATATCTTATTTATAAAAAAAAAAAACAAAAGTAATACTTTTACAGGGCGTTTGGTTGAAGGGATTTTAAATTCCCTTCCCACTTAATTCCCATCTAATTCCAAAGGCCACAAAATTTCCTTGTTTGGTTGAAAGGAATTGCAATTCCATGGAATTGCAATTCCCCCATTTTCATTGAATTAAAATCCCATGTCTCCCCCTGGTATTTTAATTCCTGGGATTTTAGGAAGATAAAAGATAGTGATGAGTCAAAATTACCCCTCAATTTTTTAACTTAAAATTAATGTTTAACAACAACAATGGACATTCTGGACTTTATACTACTTATTCCCTTTCAATTCCCATGTATACCAAACATTGGAATTAAAATTCCCAGTAATTCTATTCCTATCAACCAAACATTGGAATTTAAATTCCCACTTTATTCACAGTAATTCATCTTCCATGGAATTGCAAATCCTTTCCCACGTAATTCTCCCTCTCCAACCAAACGCCCTGTTAGTACTATTGAATATTGATTGACTAAAAATAATCTTAATTATTATTAAGGCAATTAATAGGTATTTAGCTTTAAAAATTCTTCCAATATATGAATTATAAAACCATAGAATCAATTAGTAGGACAATTTTATTAGGTAATCTAATTAATAATTTCTTTATTTAAATTATATCCCCTTTTCAATAATGAATATAAGATTTCTTTCGTGGAAATATTTGTGGAAATTTCATTAAATTATAATTATTAAAATATGAAATATAATTAAGAAAATGAAATTATAAAATTATTAAAACGTGAATATTTATAATTTTTTAAAAATATACATACATACACTTTTTTTAGATAAATAAATACATAAACTTATGCACTATACTAATAATAATACAAAATATAAATGTTACTTTTTTTATTAATTTCTAAATGTAACTTTTAATTATAAATCGATTAGTGCACATAATAGTGTTTAGTTCAGTGTATTTTAGGGAATGAGGTTACAGGCTTTATATACACAAAGAATAGCTAAATGATAGGAAAATAACATAGAATTATTCTAACGATCGTAATAATGCTAACCACTCAATAAAATCTATCAATATAAATTATAATTAATGAAATTATATTATATAATTTTCCTATATATATATATATGTATATATATATATATATATATATGTATATATATGTATATATATATATATATATATATATATATATTAATAAATATTATGTGTATATACAATGTATTATACAATCATATAAGGAAATGCCTCTGATTAGAGTTTAAGTTTACTCATCAAAATTTAAAATTTAAATTTTTTTATTGATTTCTAAGTATATATATTTTGTTAGTTATTATTCACATTTTTAGGATTATAATATATATGAAATATAATTTGGAATAAATAAACTTAATTGTGTGAATTTTTTTTATAAATTTATCTAAATATGTAATGATTATAGATTATATTAACCATACAAAATTTAAATTTTGTATGTTATGAAAATAGATACTTGACCAAATATATAAAAGTCCAACTATATTATTATATTGTACAGTTTAACATCTTTTCATTTTTGTCTATTTTTTATTTTAAATTCTTAATAACAAAAATTTTTCGTGCAACGAACGAGTAAAACACTATATTTTTAAAAATACAATTGGATTAATGTCATAAATTAGTACAAAATCATTTCTGTTTATAATAATTAAAGAAAAAAATAAATAATTCAAATATGTGAACCAATGATTTCAAAATGAAATTAATATACAATTACAAATAAATATAGCATGATTAGATTTACTTTAATTTTATTAGTGAAATGACTTTTCATTATCAGTTTTTGATGGGAAACTAAGGGAGTGTTTGTGTTGCCAGAAAATATTTTAAAAATAAAAATACTTACTAATATATAATAAATAATTTTAAAAGAAATTTAACCCCTAATAACATGTGTAAATCTTATATTTTTAAAAAAAATACAAATTGATAAATATCATTAATTAATTTGTACAATATCATTTCTGTTTATAATAATTAAAGAAAAAATAAATAATTCAAATATGTGAAGCAATGATTTCAAAATGAAATTAATCAATCTATACTATTGATTTAATAAAAGTAAATAAGAATTTACACCAATCTATATCTATACTATTAATAAAAGTAAAATCTTCCATTAAAATGTCTCTTACCCCTTTTGATACGAGATTGCCCTTCAAGTTCTAGCATAAACAATTCCCGTTGATGCTCTTATATACCATGACTGTCAACAAAAGTCAGGGCCAAACACTAAGTCACATTGAGTTATTACTTAAAAAACCAGTCTTTAATCACAATCAATTTTTCCCGAGTCACCCATCCTGATGGCCTGAAGGTTTTAACTCTACACGAGGATGGACAAATTTATGTTACTACTACCAATGTCATCTACAAAGAGATTTTCAATAACGTGTAATTCAAGCCAGTGATATTATAAGGAAATAATCTTTTACATCAATCTATATCTATACTATAATTTTTGTGTAATTTTATATGGAAATAATAATTTGTTAATTATTATTTACACCACTCTATATCTATACTATTAATAAAAGTAAAATCTTCCATAAAAATAATGTTTAATAATTGACAAATTATATTAGGCAATAAAAATTACTATTATAAAATATTTTATACTATAGACACATATTTTTAATTATTTCGGTTTAATAATATTATATCTTATTTATAAAAATTCAAATGAATACTTTTAGTACTATTGAATATTGATTGACTAAAAATTATCTTAATTATTATTAAGACAATTAATAGGTAGAGTTAATTTAACTAGTTTTAATTTCCTTAATAAAATGATTTTTCTTTATTAGTTTTTGATGGGAGATTAATGAAGTGTTTGGGTTGCTGAAAAATATTTTAAAAATAAAAATAATTTAAAAATTTTTCAACCCATAAACATGTGAAAATTTTATATTTTTAAAAAAACTACAATTTGATAAATATCAAAAATTAATTATTGCAATATTATTTATGTTTACCATGCGAATAATTAATGAAAAAGATTAATAATTCAAATATGTGAACCAATGATTTCAAAATGAAATTAATCTATCTATACTATTAATAAAAGTAAAATCCTCTTATTCAACATTTCCGCCCAAATTAATATGAGTATTAATAAAATAGTCAAAAATTAATAAAGCTTAATTGGTAACAATAATATTTCTAATTGAGTAATTGACTAATTGACTTGAATGAAAAAAGAAATTGTCAAGATCATTGCATTTTAATTATAAAATGAACAAAAATTAAAAATTAGACGGAAATATTTCAATAATATTCTACATCATTAATAAGAAATGCATATTTTAAATTTTAAACAATATAAAGGTAAATTAAAAATATAACGGAAATATTTCAATAAAAATATTATACATCTACCAAATATCACTGCATCTAATAGTCTAATTGACTGAAAAAAAAAAAAAGAATAATTAGCTGAAAATAAATCTGATATTACTAATTGACTGAAAATATAAAATATTCACTAATTGACTAATATTCTACCATTATATATTTTCACCCGAGTCACCAATCCTGATGGACTGAAGGTGTTAGCTCTAGACGAAGATGGACAAGTTTGTGTTGCTATTACCAACGTTGTCTACAAAGATGTTTCAATAATGTGTAAATACAATCGGTGATATTATGTTTTCATTTTAATGGTAAAATTGCTATATATCTAGACAAAAAATATATTTTTCATACAAATTAAATGAATTAGGATATCAATTAATTCTTATAACTGAGTTGCTAAAGAACGAGCACATTTGCCTAATTTATAAAAATACTGAACAATGATAAATAACATCTCCAAAGCAACAACATTGCATGCGTACATCTACACATTAGCTATTAATTTGAGCAAATATTTGCACAAATTCAAGCAATGATAACATAAAAACACAAAGAGTCCAAACCATACCTTCAATTGCACTATATAATATTTGATGTTCTAATTTAAATAATTATATATTGATTCATATATTATTAATATATTACAACAAATCCATTCCGTGCATCGCATGGATGCAAATACTAGTGTTAAGAAAATCGAAATGTATAAACTTAACACGTTAAAGCCGAGTCTGACTCATAATTTTTTTTGACTGCTCAACATGATATGCCATAAGGTACTTGATGTCAAAAATTATTTGTCCTCAAAAGTAAAAATTGAATTTTGTATATTTATCTCTAAACCATTTGACAATTGTAATACATACATATATAATAGAGATTGAAAATAAGTAGGGACTACACTATGCCCCACGCGAACTCATCTTAGGATCTTCATTGGATGTGAGGTGATCTCATGTTGACATTTTTTTGGTCGGATCGACATACTTCTCCCTTATCCACTTGTATTACCTACCGGATAATAATAGTCTATATCAACTTCCGTTATGGTTTATTCTCAGTCTTGAATTTTCAATTTTAATCCCTTGTTGTGTCATACATCATCATTATCATAATTGTTGTTATTGTTGTTAATATGTTTTTTCATCCCATTTTATGTCTTATACAAATAATAAGAGATGATTCAATTAAGAGTTAATACCACAAATAGTCCTTTGACTGTTGGGGTAGTAATTTTTTTAGTCCTCAACTTTCAATTCAACCAAAAACACATATTTTGACTTTCATTTCTGACCACATATAGTCCTGCGATCCGTTAAGATTTCTGTTAAATTAGTGTTAAATCTAAGGATGTTATCGTCAAATCAAAGTTGTTAAGCAATTAGGGTATAAATTGATTTCTGGAGTTATAGATTTTGAGAGAACAATTTGTGCTCTCAAAGCTACACTAACGTTACAGGGGAGTGAACTGAATTGAATCAAATAATTTAAGAAATAGAATTAAAAAAAAAAATATTACACTACAAGAAAAATGCATATGACAACAGTTTTTAAGAAAAGTGTTGTCTTTTGTATAAAAGACAACAGTTTGGTCCAAAACCGTTGTCTTTGATGCAACACTTTTGTCAAAGACAACGGTTTTTACTTAACCGTTGTTATAAGTGTGTTGTCTTTGTACATTTTGTGAAAAGGCAAAACCAGAACGACAACGGTTTTTTAAAACCGTTGTCTATGTGCATTTTTTTTTTTAAAGACAACGGTTTTTTTAACTATTGTCGTTGATGTGTTGTCTTTAAGCGCACTAGAATACACAACACTAGAATGACACTTGAATAGCACTTGAATACACAACACTGCAATGACAACGGTTTTATATAACCGTTGTCGTTGCGCGTTCTTTATTTATTTAAGACAACGATTTTATTTAACCGTTGTCTTTGGTATGTTGTCTTTAAGCATATTTGAATACACAACACTACAAAGACAACGGTTATAAAAAACCGTTGTCTTTGCGCATCATTATTTTATAAAAGACAACAGTTGTATAAAATAAAAATAAAGATGTTAACAATAAGAGTCAAACCTATAATCTCAAACATAGCAAATAAGGTTTAACCAACTAAGCAGCACAAACTCTTATATATCAAAGTGCAACATCTGGTATATAACTGGATTGGTTCTGTGTTGTCTGTGAAAACTAAGACAACGATTTTATAAAACAAGTTAAAGATGTCTCCTAGGAAGAATAAAACCCAAGACTTCTTACATAACAAACTAAGCTAAAGCCAACAATCCACACCAACACTTAGTTACTCAAGCACAACATCTAGGATATAACGAGTTTGGTTTTGTGTTGTCTCTGAGAACCAAGACAATGATTGTATAAAATATAAGTTAAAGATAAAACCTGAGACCTCTAATATAACAAACAAAGCTAAACCCACCAACCCACACCAACTCTTACTTATTAAAGTGTTACACCTTATCTTTTACCTATAATTTGGACCTTCATTGTTTTTGTTACGAGATGAAAATAGATGTTTAGAAGATCTAGAACAAAATAAAAATGTAATTAAATTTTTTTGTCCAAATATAATGCATAAAAATTTAACAAAGAAGGAATACAATTCAAAAGTTAATATAATAGTTCTATTTTTGGTCATATTTAAATATAAAATTATTCACCAAAATTTCCAATGTCAATTCATTAAAGTTTTATTTTCAATTCATTAAATTACAATTTCTAATTCATTAAATTACATGCCACAGAACGGCCCCCGTGCGGTGCGGTGTGGTGTTCAGAATTGTGCGGTATGATAGGGGTCTGGGTTGGTAATCGACCTTCCGGCTAGCGCTTGACTAACAAGGTTAGCTATATGTTGGTAATCGATCCTTTCGGCATGCATGGGACACGTGGAGAATGGATATGAAAGAGTAGTTAATGTCGTACAGTTAGCTATAGCCCATTTCTTTTGCCGCGATCTTTGTAATAAAGGGCAAATAATGCTGTGCAATCGTGTCCACCATGCATGGTGCACACTATTCTATGTTCATAATTATCGAACTATATATTCATAATGATTGAACTCTATATTCACAATTATAGAACTCTATGTTCATAATTTTTGATGTTCATATTCCCAATTGTTGAACTCTGTATTCACAAATCACAAAACTATGTGTTCATAATTTGAAAACTATACAATTTAGAAATTATGAAACAACAATACAGAAATTATGAATCTGCCATATAGAAATTATGAATCTACTGTATTTATACGCGGTACTATTTTGGGTCTAGCGACCGGGTAATAATGCTAATATTTTCTTACCCTGTTCTATATCTATATCGCCCTGTTTATGGTGGACTTGTTTGGCACAGATTAATCTGGGACTTATCTACTCCAAAAAGTAGAATCTGCCCCAAACTCTAAAAAGATTAAAAGGTTTTAAGGGGTAGAAAGGAGGTAAATGCATCTTTTTCAGGGAGCTCCAAGTTGAGGTTTATTTAAAAAAAGAAAGGTCTATTGTTCAAGAAGCACTACAGGAGCTGAATGGTGGAATAGAATATATGTAGAATGCTGAGTCATTTATTTGTTCTGATTTTTCCATGATCTTCAATATGGCCTGAAGTATTGGACAAAATTAACTACTGTTACTTTAATAATATCATGTTTCAAATGCACAGGTAAAGGAGGTTATAATCTCATTCTTCATATTGATGGAGCAAGGGGAATCTACCTTGCAGGTATCTTCTTTTTTCTGTTTTTTCCTTACATGATTATATTTATCTCAAGTAACTTAAACTCCGTAAAATAAGAATAAATAATCCTTAAAAGTACCTTTCTTTATATTTTTTTCACAGTTCAATTTACATGTAGTTGACCGACATGTCTAGATGCATATGTAAGATTTTGCATGGCCAGGTTTGAATAAATTTAATTTGTCGTTTTTCTAGCTCGAAACGTTGAAAATGAGTATGTTAATTAGGTTGAGTTTTTGGATGGGTTAAAATCGAATTATATTAAATGTTATAATTACTTTTTAAAAAAATTATCGAGATTAATTATAAGTTGGGTTTGTTGGTTGAAATCTAGTTGAAATAAAGAATTTATAATGAAGTGCTAATTAATATAATAATATAATTTTGCATGCAGATAATGTATATATGCAGTTCCATGATGAATGCTGGGAAGTTCCAGTCTATGATGATAAGTAAGCAGCATATATATACAATCTCTTTCAATCATTGTATATCTTACTAATCTTAGGTTAGTGGATTTACCAAGACTATGTGGTCTAATGGTCTAGTGACTTTAACAACACTCAATAGACAATGGTTTTAAACGTTGTCTTTTCTAGAAAAGATAACAGTTAAAAAGCGTTGTCTATGTTCATGACTTTTAACAACACCGGTTTCAACAACACTTAATAGACAACGGTTAAAAAACGTTGTCGTTTCAACAGTTAAAAAACTATGACTTTTAACAACACCGGTTTCAACAACACTTAATAGACAACGGTTAAAAAACCGTTGTCGTTTCTAGAAAGACAACGGTTATTAACCATTTTCTATGTGCATGACATACAACAACACCGGCTTCAACAACACTTAATAGACAACGGTTAAAAAACCGTTGTTGTTTCTAGAAAAGACAACAGTTATTAACCGTTGTCTATGTGCGTGACATACAACAACACCGGCTTCAACAACACTTAATAGACAATGGTTTAAAAACCGTTGTTGTTTCTAGAAAAGACAACGGTTATTAACGTTGTCTATGTGCGTGACTTACAACAACAGCTTCAACAACACTTAATAGACAACGGTTAAAAAAAACTGTTGTTTCTAGAAAAGACAACGGTTAAAAACCGTGTCTATTCGCGGGACTTACAACAACACCGCTTCAACAACAGAAATTATACCCCTATAACAACGGTTATTAACCGTTGTCTATGTGCATTTTTCTTGTAGTGTTATAAGAAACAAATACTTGTCAACATTACATATAAGGGAAATTGCAATACTTATAAGTTATAAGGATCCGAGATGGTCTCAGACAAGTTTGACCCTTAAATTTATATTTTTAAAAATTTAAATAATAGATACGATGTCCTTTTGTCTTAAAAACGGACAGCGTCTCTACTTTTATTTTTTATTTTATAATAAAGAGATACAATATTGTTTTTTTTTTAAAAAAAAAATTCAACATCGTATCTTAAAAAAAAAAAAACAAAATAATAAGGAGACATGACGTGGATTATTTAAAAAAAAAAAATTAACGCCATTTCTTATTTATTTTTTAAAAAGTGAAATGTGAAGAAACTGATATCGTTTCACAATTTTTGTTAAAAAAATGAATAAATAAAAGATGTCGGTTTTTTTTTTCAAAAACTTCACGTCATTTCATTATTTCATAAATGGCATACAACATAAGATTTCTAAAATTGAAGTCGTGTCATTTATTTACTACGTAGTCCAGATGAGAACTGATTGTATTATATTTTCTGAACTTCATTACAATGAGATCAGATGATGTGAATATATAGAATAGAGAGTCACAGTGTGACATTGATAAGAAGTAGAGAGTCACAGTGTGACAAGGATAAGAAGTTCTAAACAGACTCATATACATAGAGTCCTAATACTCCCCTCAAGCATAGTGTATACTAGTAACCTGTAGCTTGTCCCTTAAGAAAGAAAATCTAGGTCCAGGCAGAGCTTTGTTGAAGATATCAGCAAGTTGATCCTTTGTGGAGATGAAGTTGACTTGGATATCGCCCGAAGCTACTCGATCACGAACAAAATGATAATCAATCTCCACATGCTTGGTGCGCGCATGAAAGATTGGATTGGCACTCATATATGTAGCTCCTAGATTATCACACCATAATTTTGGAATGGAAATACCCGGAATCTGTATTTCACGCAATAATGACATAATCCATAGAACCTCAGCACAAACATCTGCAAGAGCTTTGTATTCAGCCTCAGTGGATGACCTGACAACAGTTCTCTGTTTCTTGCAAACCATGATATAAGATTACTCCCCAAGAAAACAGCAAAACCACTCGTGGATTTTCGATCGTCAGGACAACCAGCCCAATCAGAATCAGAGAAAGCATGAATGTCTCTAGATGAGCACCGTCGTATGCGTAAACCATGATCAACTGTTCCCTTAACATACCTGAGTACCCGTTTGAGCTGCTCCCAGTGTGATATGGTGGGGGCATGCATATGCTGGCATAACTGATTAACTGCCAAAGGATAGGTCAGGTCGTGTGACAGTGAGATATTGCAGTGCTCCAGCTAGACTCCTGTACTGTGTGGGATCATCATATAGATCTGAATTGAAGGGACAGTTTTCGAGACAGAGATAGGTGTAGAAAGGGGTTTGCATTCAGACATTCCATGCGGTTTCCTGATTTTATGCATCTAATATGTGAGATCGAGTGTAGATATGAAGAAGTTTTGAAAGTTATTTGGTTGTAGTGAAAAGATCATTGACTGGTCATGTGTTTATCAGAAGGTTAATACAATGCGATTTGCGGCTGAGTGTCTCGCTAAATGTTTGGAAAGTTCTTACATGTCGAGAATGAGTTTCGATTTGATCAAACTCGTGCAGTTATGTAAATACTTGCCTGTTGACAATTTTGGTTTGTTACATCAGTAGTATTGTTGAAATTGTTAATACTGGGATTATGGAGCTATGTAATATATTTTGGACAAATCATGTGGAGAAAATTGTATTTTATTATTATTTTTGTTGAAAAATGTATTTGGATGAAACTTATATATTTCTGAGAGAAATTGTATTTTAGGGGACAAAGTATTTATTTGTGGAGAAAATTAATGAAATTTTGATTAAAATACATTTATTGTGATGGGTGTCCAATAGAGTGAGTACTTTACTTGCTATTTACTACTCATTGCTGGGAATCACATTCGAGATGTATACGATAATTGATGATTCAGTGTCCAAATGTTTGAGTCGGTAGCTGGTAGGGAAAAACCTGTAACTACTTGCGGATCATATTATTATCCCAATGCTTGAATCCTGTTGAGGGTGGCACCATAGGTTTTTGGTCAGTTTCAAAGTGATTTCAAAAATTTGGGATTTCTCCATATAATAATAATTTATTCTCCATATAAGGATGTGATAACTCCACATGTATTTTGGAAAAGTATGAAATTATATGAGTTTTGAAAATATAAAAAATTCAAGCCATTATTTTACGGGGTGAGAGTGAAATTACTTAGGCTTTGCTAATTTTTGTCTACTTATGTCTTTTGTTGTAAAATTATTTATACAGACGTGAACCATGGTAGGATCTGGGATGAATTCAAGTTGAGAAGGAAGATAATTTTTAATTATTTTTTTGAGGAAAATATTGTGATATAATTGCAGTTTTACAGTACTAGTTGATTTTGATATTATTTGTTCGTTGTAATTTAGTTTAATTACCATAAATAATGTTTTATAGATTTGACAAAATTTATTAGGTAATAGAAGATTTTCAATTATAAAATCTTTTGTACTTACGTGGACACTTATGTTTATTATTTTTGGCTTTAATAATATTATATCATCTTATTTATAAAAAAAAAAACAAAAGTAATATCTTTTACAGGGGCGTTTGGGTTTGAAGGGATTTTTAAATTTTCCCCTTCCCACTTATTCCCATCTAATCACAAGGCCACAAAATTTCCTGTTTGTTGAAAGGAATTGCAATTATCCATGAATTGCAATCTCCCCCATTTTTCATTGAATTAAAATACCCATGTCCTCCCCCTTGGTATTTTTAATTCCTGGGATTTTTAGGAAGATAAAAGATAGTGATGAGTCAAATTTACGCCTCAATTTTTTGTAACTTAAATTAATGTTTCACAAACAACAATGGACATTCTGACTTTTATACTACTTATTCCCTTTCACTTCCTCATGTGTATTATCCAACATTGGAATTTAAATTCCCAGTATATTCTATTCCTATCAACCAAACATTGAATTATAGAATTTCCCACTTTATTCACAGTAATTCATCTCCATGAGAATTTCAAATCCTTCTCCAACGGAATTCTCCCTCTCCAACCAGACGCCCTGTCAGTACTATTGAATATTGATTGACTAAAAATAATCTTAATTATTATTTAAGGCAATTGAATAGGTATTTAGCTTTAAAATTCTCTCATATATATTATAAAACCATAGAATCAATTAGCTTAGACAATTTTGTTAGGTAATCTAATATTTAATTTCTTTATTAAATTATATCCCTTTTCATAATTAATATAATTCTTTCGTGGATATTTGTGGAAATTTCATTAAATTTAATAATTATTAAAATATGAATTATAATTAGAAAATGAAATTATAAAAGATTATTTAAAC
This sequence comes from Ipomoea nil, assembly GCF_001879475.1. Classification (NCBI taxonomy): domain Eukaryota; kingdom Viridiplantae; phylum Streptophyta; class Magnoliopsida; order Solanales; family Convolvulaceae; genus Ipomoea; species Ipomoea nil. Next base: position 54,965 of record NW_017619552.1, read on the forward strand.
GGATATTATTTAATTTTTTTAAAAAGTATACATACATACACTTTTTTTAGATAAATAATACATAACTTATGCACCTTATACGAATAATAATTACAAAATATAAATGCTTACTTTTTTATTAATTTCTAAATGTAACTTTTATATAATATCGATTAGGTGCACTAATATGTTTAGTTCAGTGTTTTTTAGGCGAATGAGGTACCAGGCTGTTATATACACCGAAGAATAGCTAAATGATTAGAAAGATAACATAGAATTTTCTAACGATCGATAATAATGCTAACACTCAATAAAATTTCTATCAATATAACATATATTATGAATATATTAGTATAATTTTCCTATATATTTAATATGTCAATATAATAAATATTATTATTAGTATATATATGTATATATATAATATATATATATATATAATTATAAATATTATGTGTATATACAAGGATATTATAGCAATCATATAAGAATGCCTCTGATTAGGTTTAAGTTTACTTCATCAATTTAAAATTTAATTTTATTGATTTCTAAGTATATATATTTTGTTAGTTATTATTCACATTTTAGGATTATATATATATGAAATATAATTTGGAATAAATACAACTTAATTTGTGAGTGAATTTTTTTTATAAATTTATCTAAATATGTAATTGATTATAGATTTTTAACCATACCAAAATTTAAATTTGTATGTTATTGGAAATAGATACTGACCAAATTATATAAAAGTTCCAACTATATTATTATATTGTACAGTTTAACATCTTTTCATTTTTGTCTATTTTTTATTTAAATTTTATAACAAAATTTTTCGTGCTGCAACGAACGAGTAAAAAAACACTTACTATTTGTTTAAATCATTGGATTAATGTCATAAAATTAGTACAAAATCATTCTGTTTATAATAAGTTAAAGAAAAAAATAATAATTTCAAATATGTGACCAATGATTTCAAAATGAAATTAATATACATTACAAATAAATATAGCAATGATTAGATTTTCTTTATTTAGAGTGAAATGACTTTTATCAGTTTATTGATGGCGAGAACTAAGGGAGTGTTTGTGTTGCCGAGAAATATTTAAAATAAAAATTACTTTACAATATAATAATAATTTTAAAAGAAATTTTAACCCTAATAACATGTGAAATCTATATTTTAAAAAAATACAAATGATAAATATCATTAATTAATTTTAAATATCATTCTGTTTATAATAATTAAAGAAAAAATAAATAATTTCAAATATGTGAAGCAATGATTTCAAATGAAATTAATCAATCATATACTATTGATTTTATTAAACTGAAATAAGAATTTACACCAATCGTATATCTATACTATTATAAAAGTTAAAATCTTCCATTAAAATGTCTCTTACCCCTGGTTGGATACGAGATGCCCTTCAAGTTCTAGCCATAAACAATTCCCAGTGATGCTCTTAATATACCATGCACTGTCAACAAAAGCAGGAGCCAAACACATGAAGTCACATTGAGTTTATTACTGTAAAAACCAGTCTTAATCACAATCAAGTTTTCCCGAGTACCCATCCTGTATGGCCTTGAAGGTTTTAACTCTACACGTCGGAGGATGGGATCAAATTTATGTTACTACTACATGTCATTCTACAAGAGATTCTTTCAATAACGTGTAATTCAAGCCAGTGAATATTTATAAGGAAATAATCTATTTACATCAATCATATCGTATACTCTATATTGTGTGTAATTTTTATATGGAAATAATAATTTTGTTAATTATTATTACACCACTCTACTATCTATACTATTAATAAAAGTAAAATCTTTCCATAAAATAATGTTTGATAATTCGACAAATTATATGTAGCCAATAAAAAATTACTATGATAAAATATTTCTATACTATAGACACATATTTTTTAATTATTTCGGTTTAATAATATTTATTCTATATTTATAACAATTCAAATGAATACTTTAGATACTATTCGAATATTGATTGACTAAAAATTATCTCTTATATATTATTAAGACAATTATAGGTAGAGTAATTTAACTAGTTTTAATTTCCTTAATAAATGATTTTTCTTATGTAGTTTTTGATGGGGATTAATGTTAGTGTTTGGGTTGCTGAAATATTTTTAAAAATAAAAATATATTTAAAATTTTCAACCCATAAACATGTGAAAATTTTATATTTTAAGAAAACTACAATTTGATAAATATCAAACAATTAATTATGCAATATTATTATTGTTTACCATGCGAATTAATTAATGAAAAAGATAATAATTCAATATTGTGCAACCAATGATTTCAAAATGAAATTATCTTATTCTATACTATTAATAAAGTAAAATCCTCTTATGCAACATTTCCCGCGCCAAATTATATGTGTATTAATAATAGTCAAGAATTATAAAGCTTAATTACGTAACAATAATATTTCTATTGAGTTAATTGACTAGATTGACTTGAATGAAAAAAGGAATTGTCAAGATCATGGGTTTAATTATAAAATGAAACAAAAATTAAAATTTAGACGGAAATATTTAATAATTATTCTACATGCATTAATAAGAATGCATATTTTAATTTTAAATATAAAGGTAATTAAATATAACGGAAATATGTTCCAATAAAAATATTATACTATCTACCAAATATCACTGCCATCTATAGTCTAATTGACTGAAAAAAAAAAAAGAATAATTAGTGAAGAATAAATCTGATATTACGTAATTGACTGAAATATAAAAATATTCACTAATTGACTATATTCTAACCGATTATATATTTTCACCGCAGTCACCAATCCTGAGATCTGAAGGTCGTTAGCCTCTAGACGAAGATGGACAATTGTCGTTGCTATTAGCCAACGGTTGTCTACAAAGATGTTTTCACATAATGGTGTAAATACAATCGGCTGATATTATGTTTTCATTTTAATGGTAAAATTGTCTTCCTATATATCGTAGACAAAAAATATATTTCATACAAATTAAATGAATTAGGGATATCAATTAATTCTTATAACTGAGTTGCTATAAGACAAGAGCACATTGCCTAATTTATAAAAATACTGAACAGATGATAATAACATCTCCAAAGCAACAACATTGCATGCGGTACATGCTACAACATTAGCTATTAATTTGAGCAATAATTTGCACAAATTCAAGCAATGATTAACATAAAAAACACAGAAGAGTCCAAACCATACTTCAATTGCACTATAGTAATATTTGCATGTTCTAATTGTAAAATAATTATATATGATTCATATTATTATATATTACAACAAATCCATTCCGCCGCTGCATGAGATGCAAATACTAGTGTTAGAAATCGAAATGTTAAACGTTAACACCGGTTTAAAGCCGAGTCTGATCATAATTTTTTTGACTGCTAACATTGATATGCCATAAGGTACTTGATGTCCAAAGAATATTTGTCCTCAAAAGGTAAAATTGAATTTTGTATATATCCTCTTAAACCTTTGAAATTGTAATACTAATATATTAGAAGATGAAATAAGTAGGACTACACTATGCCACGCCGAACTCATCTTAGGATCTTCATTGGTGTGAGTATCTCATGTTGACATACATCTTTTTTGGTGCGATCGACTAACTTCTTCCTTATCCTTTTTACCTCGATAATTAATAGTCATTCAACTTCCGTTATGTGTTTATTCTCAGTCTTGGAATTTTCAATTTTAATCCCTTGTTTGTGTCATACATCTCATTATCATAAATTGTTGTTATTTGTTATATGTTTTTCATCATTTTATGTCTTATACAATAATAGAGTGTTCAATTAAGAGTTAATACACAATAGTCCTTTGACTGTTGGTTAGTAATTTTTAGTCCTCCTTTGCATTCAAACCAAAACACTATTTTGATTTCATTTACTGTCCACATATGGAGGTCCTGCGATCCGTAAGCATTTCTGTTAATTTAGTGTTAAATCTAAGGGATGTTTAGTCGTCTAAATCCAAGTTGTTAAGCAATTAAGAGCGTATAATTGGATTTCTGGAGTTATAGATTTTGAGAGAACAATTTTGTGCTCTACAACAGCTTACACTAACGTTACAGGGGAGTGAACGTTGAATTCGATCATAATAATTTAGAATAGAATTAAAAAAAAAATATTACACTACAAAGCAAAAATGCCATAATGACAACAGTTTTAAGAAAAGTTGTTGCTCTTTCTGTATAAAGACAACAGTTTGGATCCAAAACGTTGTCTTTGATGCCCAACACTCTCTTGTCAAAGACAACGGTTTTACTTACCGTGTTCTTATAGTGTGTTGATCTTGTACATTTTGTGAAATAGCGCAAAACCAGAACGACAACGGTTTTTAAAACCGTTGTCTATGCTGCATTTTTTTTTTTAAGACAACGGTTTTTTAACTATTGTCGTTGATGTGTTTGTCTTTAAGCCGCACTTAGATACACAACACTAGAAGACACTGAATAAGCACTTGAATCACACAACACTGCAATTGACAACGGTTTTATATAACCGTGTCGTTGCGCTTTCTTTATTTATTTAAGACACGATTTTATTTAACCGTTTGTCTTTGGTATGTTGTCTTTAGCCATATTTTGAATACACAACACTCAAAGCAACGGTTTTAAAAAAACCGTTTCTTTGCGCATCATTATTTTTATAAAAGCAACATTGTATAAAATAACAATAAAGATGGTTAACCAATAAGAGTAAACCTATAATCTCAAAATAGCAAAAAGGTTTACCAACTTAAGCGCCACAACTCTTATATATCAAGTGCAAATCTGACGTATATAACTGGATTGTTCTGTGTTGTCTGTGAAAACTAAGACAACGATTTTATAAAAACAAGTTAAAGTGTTCCTCCTAGTGGGAAGAATAAAAACCCAGACTTTCTTACATAAACAAACTAAGCTTAAAGCCAACAATTCCACACCAACACTTTATAAGTTATCAAGCACAACATCTTTAGGATATAACGAGTTTGGTTTTGTGTTGTCTTGGAACCAAGACAATGATTGTTATATAATATAAGTTAAAGATAAAAACCGTGAGACCTCTAATAAAACAAACAAGCTAAACCCCCAACCCCCACTCTTATTAAAGTGTTACACCTTATCTATTTACCTAATTGGTACCTTCATTGTTTTTTGTTACGAGTGAAAATAGATGTTAGAGATCTAGAACAAAAAAAAATGTAATGGAAATTTTTTGTCCAATATATGCTAAAATTTAACAAGAGAAGGGAATACAATTCAAAAGTTATATAATAGTTCTATTTTTCGTCTCATATTTAAATATAAAATTATTCACCAAATTTCAATTCAATTCCATTAAGTTTTATTTTCATTCATTAAAATTACAATTTCTATTCATTAAATTACTATTGCCACAGATACGGCCCCGTGCGGTGCGCTCTTGTGGTGTCAGAATATGTTGCGGGTTGTATGATAGGGGTCTGGGTTGGTAATCACCCTTCCGCTAGCCGCTTGACTAACAGGTAGCTATATGTTGAGTAATCGATCCTTTCGGTCATGCATGGGACACGTGGAGAATGGATATGAAAGAGTAGTTAAATGTCGTACAGTTAGCTATAGCCTCTTTTGCCGCGATCTTTTGTAATAAAGGGGCAAATAATGCTGTCAATGTGGTCCACCATGATGGTGCACACGTATTCTATGTTCATATTATGAACTATATATTTCATAATGATTGACTCTATATTCACAATTATAGAAACTCTATGTTCATATTTTATGTTCATATTTCCCAATTGTTGAACTCTGTATTACAAATCACAAAACTATGTGTTCATAATATGGAAAACTATACAATTTAGAAATTATGAAACAACAATCAGAAATTATGAAATCTTGCCATATGGTAGAAAAGAAATTATGAATCTACTGTATTTAACCGTGGTCTTTTTGGGTCTAGCGGACCGGGTAATATGCTATTTTTTTACCCCTGGTTCTTATCTTATATTCGCGCCTGTGTTTATGGTGGACTTAGTTTGGCCACAAGATTAATCTGGGACTTATCTCACTCCAAAAGTTAGAATCCTTGCCCCAAACTCTAAAAGATTAAAAGGTTTTAAGGAGGTAGAAGAAGGTAAATGGCATCTTTTTCCAGGGGAGCTCCAAATTGAGGTTATTATTTAATAAAAAGAAAGGTCTATTGTTCAAGAGATACAGGAGCCCTGAATGGTGGAATAGAATATATGTAGCAAATGCTGAGTCATTTATTTGTTTCTGTTAATTTTTCCATGATCTCTCAATATGGCCTGAAGCTATTGGACAAAATTAACTACTGTTACTTTAATAATATACTGTTTCAAATGCACAGGTAAAGGAGGTTTAATTCTCATTCTTCATATTGATGGACAGCGAGGGGAATCTACCTTGCAGGTATCTTCTTTTTCTGTTTTTCTCCTTACATGATCTATATTTCTCTCAGTAACTAAAACTCCGTAAATAAGACATAAATAATCTTTAAAATGTACTTTCTTTATATTTTTTTTCAACAGTTTCAATTTACATGTAGTTGACCGGACATGTCTAGATGCATATGTAAGATAATAATAATAATAATAATAATAATAATAATAATAATAATAATAATAATAACATATACGAGAAAATTTTTATGGTCATTTAATTAATGTGTATTACTATATTTTTTAAAGTACAACTCATACATATATGAGAAAGTTTATAGTGCCAATCAAATGTATATATTCTTGAAGGAGTAATTTGAACATTTGTATATATTCTTTAAAACCATTAAATAATGAGTTCTACTACATAGACTCTCAAAATTCTACTCCCTCATTTATACTCTTGAGGTGGCAAACCATGATTGGTTATTTTCTATGATGTGGGTCCAGAGGAAAATGTCTACATCAAGACCATGGTGAGAGGGAGTACAAGTCGGGAATTTAAAATGGGAGTACACCAAGTATTTTCCTTAAATAATTTTGCGATTGAGGCAAATCTAATAGTAAGTGGGACCAAACTTGGCTCATTTGCCAAGGCAAAGTCTTTAAGAGGCATCCACTATAGAGAAGAATGAGGAGTTATTTGACAACTGTACTTTTGAGGTGCAAATGCCATGTTGGAGTGAGGTGAAGAGAGAGAGTGGTTTTTTATTTTTATTATTATTATTATTATTATTTTTTTGCAAATGATGATTTATTTCTCTTCCAAGGAAGAGAAATAAATGTGAAGACAGCACTTGCTGTGTGCGTTTCGCACACAGCAACTGCCACACCAACAAAGAGAACCAAATGTGATGACAGCACTTGATGCGTGCGTTTCGCGCACAGCAACCGCCACGCGGGGTGCATTCAACGCCAGTTTTTGATTTTTTTGTTTCCTCCCCTTCCCACATTCTCTTTCCTAATCACTCTTACATTCTCCCTCAAATCTCCCCAACTAATGCGGATGCTCTAATAGGTCATATGGTTCCATGGGTTAGACGCACACACCTACCTCCACCCCTGGTCGTATATATCCGTTTTTTATCTAGCAGATCTGTCAAATTTCATTTTCTTTCTTCTTGTTCTTCTCTCTTAGCTTCTTCTCTCTTCTTCTCCTCCTCACCACCACATCTTGCTTCTTCTTATCCTCCTCACGGCCACTGTCACCGTCACCGTCCACCACTCATCCTTACTACCACCATCACCTTCTTTTTAATTCTACTTCAACTCCTCCTTACTACCACCGTCACCGTCCACCACCCTCGGCCACTCTACCAACGCCGCCTCCACCACAACCTTCCTTCTTCATTGTGTGTTTTTATTTTTTTTAAATTAGGTATTATTTTAATTTTTTGAATTGTTATAAATATTTTAAAATTGTTTTGAGTTATCTGTTCATAGTTGGTGGTAATTTTTGTATTTTTATGCAATAATTATGTATAATGTAAGTGTAAAATAAATTTACACGATTGGCTATTTTATTGGCTTTACTAGATTTAAATTAAAATAGTGTTGTTAGTGTTAATTCTTTTATGGACCATGTGAGTACATAATTAGTGGCCAGCATGGATTGTTTATTTGAGTCTACGGTGAAGCATTCAAAGAACAAATTGAGTGGCTGTGGCTTATTCGAACAGTGGAAGGCTAAGGAAGAGGCTACATTTGAGGATTAAACAAAAGACTCGTGAAGCACTATAAAAGCATACTGCTCGAATGGAGACATTGCCAATTCGATTCTTACACATTGCGAGAGCTATCCTAATTTTACAAAGCTGTTTTATGATTTAATGTGATGTATGATTTAATTCTTAAAAGTATTTAAACTGTACTACATGATCAGTACGTGGTACTGCTGAAGCAACTTGTGAAGATTGTTCGGGTATTTGTGTGTCAGTCCTGGATAGGTGTTAGAAAGAGTGGTAGTGGTAAAGGTTGGAGGCCGTCTTCATTTACCTCTTGTAATACTCCTTTTTGGTGACCATCTATAGTGGATTGGGCAGACGTGGGTTGCCCCGCAGACGTAGGAGAAGGAGCTCCGAACTGCGTAACAATTTCTTTGTGTTTTTAATTTACTTTATGCTTTCTGCAGTTATTATTTATACTTGCGTAAACGAGTTTAATTAATTAACTAAATTGGTGCATAACTTAATTAACATGTAAAAACACATAGCTTTTATGTTTCAAGTGTCATGGTGCAATTTCAATTGGTATCAGAGCCTGTAGACTTAATCTATTAGTCTATCGATCTGGCCAATCCGTGCATCTTGAATTTATCTCTTCAGCGGCTCTTTTTATTTTTAATTTTATTGCTTATTTGTTTGATCTCACGGGGTATTGAGTTTTGCAGAATGGATCGAACTAAAGCCATTCCCCAGTAGACTGGCGACAATTACGCATATTGGAAGGCGCGCACCCGTACGCATCTAAAGGCTCAAGGGGAAGCTGTATGGTGGTCTGTGGTGTCAGGATGGACACATCCCACTAAACCCAGTTCTAGTGCTGATGGAACAGAAGTAACTAAACCAGAGACTGAGTGGACTCAAACAGAAATAACCAATGCAGGAAACAATGACAAAGCCTTAGACACAATTTGTTCTCTTATGCATGAAAGCCAGTTTTAATTGTTACAGGTATTCCTTCGGCTAAAGGTGCTTGGGAGGCACTTGAGTCTACATACGAAGGAACTACATCGGTAAAACAGTCAAAGCTGCAACTGGTCAAGTAAGAATTTGAAGAACTGCGCATGAACGAGGATGAGACAGTCATCGACTTTCATACACGCGTACAGGAACTGGCGAATCGCGCAACGGTTCTTGGTGAACCATTCTCGCAGGAAAAACTTGTTAAGAAGATACTGAGATCTTTACCGCCCAGGTTTCGAATGAAAGTCACAGCCATCCAAGAGCATGATGGCTGGGAGAAAAAATCTGTTACTCAGCTAATGGGAAATCTTAAAACATATGAAATGGAGATTTTAACTGATCATACGAAAAAACAAAAAAATATTGCTTTTGCCGCTGAAAAAAATAATGTTGTATCCGATACAAATGAAACTAGTGATGATACAGTTGCATTCTTAACTAAACAGTTTTCAAAAATTTTGAAACAGGTATCCAAAAACACTCGCAACAGAAATTCACAAAAGGGAGCAACGTTGTTCAAAACTGCACCTAGGACAGGAGCGTCAAACGCCAAGCAGTCTATCTCACGTCCAGGACAGTCCAAAGAAAGGTCCAACAACAAAGGCATCAAGTGCTATGAATGCGAGGGATTTGGGCATGTACAAGCTGAATGCGCCACCTATCTTTGACGCAAAAAGTCTATGTCAGCCATTACCTGGAGCGATGACGAGCCCGACGTTGAACCAACTGGGTCAGATGTCGAAGAAATTTCGGGTAACTTTGTTACATTTATAGCACGATTTACTGACAGTTCAGAACCTGTTGAAGACTCAAAAGGTGGTGACTACGTCTCTGCAGAAGATGTGGAACAAAATGCTTTATCTTTTGAAGCTGAATTTAATAAGTTGTATCCCAAATGGGAAGCATTAAGAAAAATGAACTGCAAACTAGCTAGTGAAATTGAGATTGTAACGAATGCAAATAAAGTATATCAAAATCAAGTAGCTGATAGGAATGTTTTGCTTAAAGAAGCAGCATGTCGAGAGGAAAGACTACAACACGAAGTACAAACTGGAATGGTACTTCTTAAGGAAGCAGCTGACCGAGAAGCAAAACTCCAATAAGAAGTTCAGAGTTTGAAACAGGAGCTCAGCACCTACAAACGACAAATCCAAATGATGGATACCACTTCAACACTAGATAAGATTCTTGATTCCGGCAGGAAAACGTCTGCAAAATTTGGTTTGGGCTTCACTGGCAGTAACTCCAAAGATAAGACTCTATTTGTCAAAGCCTCTGGACCTGATCCAGACGACATCCCTGAATGCAGCACTGTGAAACACTTCTATGGTAAAGTAAACGTAAATAAGATAAGTTATAAGCTATATAATCCTGTTTGCCACTATTGCAGGTTACGCGGACATACCAGACCTGAATGCTACTATTTCTACAAAGATCAAAGGATTGAGAAGTTCAGGCACAAGAACATTCAACCGTTCACAAAACAGATTTGGGTCAAAAGGCTGATTATATATCGTTTGTTTCATTTCATACTAAAAGTGCAGGACGAGAAGAGAAATGGTATTTTGACTAAGGGTGTTCCCGCCACATGACAAGGAATGTAAAATTCCTAAAAAACGTCAATACCAGTAACGGTGAAGTTACTTTCGGTGACGGTGTCAAAGGTCAAGTGACTGGCGTAGGCACTTTAATTGTAAAATAGATGGTGTTCGTGGGCTACCAAAAATGAAAGTCGAGTCATCTATCTGCGGTGCCTGTCAAGCTGGAAAACAAATCAGATCAGCTCATCTAGCTCAACACACCATAAACACAAGCCGGTGCCTGGAATTGATTCACATGGACCTCGTTGGTCCAACTCAGACAGAAAGTCTTGGAGGTAAGAAGTATATACTAGTATGCGTTGATGATTTTTCTCGTTTTGCTTAGGTTATGTTTCTCAGGGAAAAATCCGAAGCGCTTGAGGCATTCAAGACACTGGGATTAAAACTTCAAAAAGAAAGAAACGAATCCATCAGTAGAACTCGAAGCGATCACGGCAGAGAATTCGAGAACAAGCTGTTCGATAACTTTTGTAATCAATCAGGGATTACACATGAGTATTCATCTCCAAAAACTCCAAAACAAAACGGAGTTGTGGAAAGGAAAAATCGCACCATCCAGGAGATGGGTAGAGTGTTACTCAACGCCAAAGGATTACCACAAAAGTTCTGGGCGGAGGTTGTAAACACCGTGTCACATCATCAACAGAGTTTACCTACGACCGGGTACAACACAAACTCCGTATGAACTCTGGAAAGGTAAGAAACAGAACATTACTTATTTTCACATTTTCGGCTCACGTTGTTTTATCTTGAAAGATAGGAATCCGACTTCTAAATTTGAACCGAAAAGCGACGAAGGAATTTTCCTCGGATATTCCACCAACAGCAGAGCCTATCGAGTATATAATAAAGTGACCAAAATCATAATGGAGTCCACAAACGTCGTCATTGATGATCAACCCAGTGAGATTACTGAAGTTGTCCAAACTGATCCAGTGACAGAACCTGAAACTGACCGACCTAAAATTCCTGACGCTGGTACTCTAGAACCAGACCTTGAGTCACCTATCTCATCGCCCATATGCAATCAACCCGAATCTGAACCTGAGACAGAATCAGAAAATGATCATGATGATATTGATATTCCAACTCGTATTCAGAAAAATCATCCGATCCAAAATATAATTTGAGATCCCAGTTCAGGTGTGAAAACTCGAGGTAAACCAAAGCGTGACTATCTTGAACTAGCTGGATACTCTTGCTATACGTCGCAGATTGAACCAAAGAATATCAAAGAAGCCTTAACTGATGAACACTGGATCAAGGCCATGCAAGAAGAATTGGGACAATTCGAAAGGAACAAGGTATGGACTCTAATCCCTAAACCGAATAATGTAAATGTTGTAGGTACAAAGTGGATTTTTCGAAACAAGACTGACGCAACCGGCAATATCGCTCGAAATAAAGCAAGACTAGTCGCTCAAGGGTATTCCCAAATTGAGGGAATCGACTACGACGAAACGTTTGCTCCAGTGGCTCGCCTGGAATCCATCCGATTGCTACTCTCCATTGCCTGTGCTTTAAAGATCAAGCTCTTTCAGATGGATGTTAAAACAGCCTTTCTAAACGGCTATCTCACAGAGGATATATATGTTGCACAACCGAAAGGGTTTGAAGACCCGCAACATCCAGAATATGTATACAAGCTTCAAAAAGCTCTATACGGGCTAAAACAAGCTCCAAGAGCCTGGTACGAAAGACTTGCACAATATTTACTTCAAAATGATTACAAACGAGGAGGTTCGGACAAAACCTTGTTCATAAAACGATCAGGTAAACACATAAGCATTGCACACGTTTACGTTGATGATATTGTGTTTGGGTCCACACAGACAAGTGAAACGGACAAACTGGTCAAAGTTATGCAACAAGAGTTTGAAATGAGTATGATCGGAGAGCTGACGTATTTTCTAGGATTACAGGTCAATCAGTCAAAAGAAGGGATATTTATTTCTCAAGCGAAGTATGCGAAAAATCTCATATCAAAATTCGGTCTTGAATCTGCGAAAGATGCCTGGACACCCGTCTCAACAACTACAAAATTATCTAAAGACAATCAAGGAACTTCCGTTGACTCCACATTGTACAGGAGTATGATTGGTAGTTTACTGTACCTAACTGCTAGTAGACCTGACATCATGGTAAGTGTTGGTATGTGTGCACGCTATCAAGCAGATCCAAAGGAATCGCACTTGAAGGCAGTCAAACGTATTATAAAACACGTTAAAGGTAAAATAAATTATGGTATTTGGTATTCCACTGATACTAATCTCAGTCTTACAGGTTTTAGTGATGCTGACTGGGCTGGTAACGCCGATGATAGAAAAAGCACGTCCGGAGGATGCTTCTTTATCGGGAAAAATCTGGTTGCCTGGCTGAGTAAAAAGCAAAATTCAATCTCGCTCTGCACTACAGAAGCTGAGTACATAGCTACAGGCAGTTGTTGTACACAGTTGCTTTGGATGTGTCAAATGCTGTCCGATTACGGGTTTGATTAGAAAAATATGGTCCTCTTCTGCGACAACACGAGTGCGATCAATATATCTAAAAATCTGGTACAACACTCCTGGACGAAGCACATAGACATCCATCATCATTTCATCTGAAACTAGTTGAAGAAAAAGTAATTAAGTTAGAATACATTCCAACTGACAAAAATCTTGCAGATTTATTCACGAAACCATTAGACAAATCCAGGTTTGAACTACTTCGTGCAGCCCTCGAAGTTTGTACGATTAATGTCTAAATTCTCCAGCAGGTATTTTTTTTAATTTATTTTTTATTTTTGGACTAACTGATTAATTGGTTTACGTGCGTGTTTTCTGTTACCAGGGACAAAGGGATACGAATTTGTTTGGGTTTCTTTAATCTTTCCGGTCTTATTTATGTATATATGAATTACTAATTTTCCCTTGGAATGTTTTATTTTTTTTGGATATCTTATGCTTGCATCTAGAAGACGAATTCTAGTCAAACACCATCAAACTCTCCTTTTTCCACTCATCTACTAACCTATGAATATCATTATATCTATCCTAGCCATCAAAATCTCACGCCTTTTCAAGCTACACATCAAATCAACCCATTACTTTTTGTCTCTCTTGGTCTTCCTCTCTAACCCGAGATCACCACCATCATCTTCATCTCTTCACCTTCCACCATTGTTGCTCTCTACAAGCTTCACCCATGGAAAATCCATTTCTCATCTACGTGACTCGATCAGAAAGAGCAAAACTTTTTCGAAAAATCATTGATGTCGAGTCTCCCTTATCTCCTGAAGCTACCGATAAGGTTCTTGCCACAATCAAATCAGATGGATTTCTACTAGAAGGGCTCACGGACAAAGAAAAGAGGCAAATGCTTGCTCTAGCTCGCCATATCTCCGCCACACCTTGGCCGTTTCCACCTGTGTCAGCCGCTGTCCCAGATTCCACTCTTCCCGGTCCAGCGTCTCTTGCCTCATCTCAGACAGTGGTACTCCCTGCCCTTTCTTCGCCTTTAAACACATCTAGAAAAATTGATTTTGATGTATCTCTGCCTGATCAATTTGTGTCTCCCATATCTCATGATGTTTTTGATGTTCAAACTCTGCCTGTACCTGGTGATCCTTATGATCCTTTGTCTCACAATTTACCTAGGGAAAATGTTGATTTAGTTGCTTTATCTGACTTAGTAAATTCCTTGCCATCTGCGTTTTCCATTCGAAATGTTGCCCAACATGTGTCTGTTCCAACCGTGGCTTGTTCGGCCTTTTCTATTCCCATTACTATTGCTGCGTCTAAAAGTCACTCTGATCCTGTACCCATTCCTATTTCATCTACGCAAGAATCGGTTCCCATTATCTCTGTTCCTATTGCTAAATCTTCCCGAAAGGGAAAGGAGAAAATCTCTGTTTCAGGTACTGCAGAAAAGAGAGGATTGTCACAGTTGGATGATGTTGAAACTCAAACTGATCATAAACTTCAACGGAAGGGTTCCACATTGCCACCCAGAACAACTTGGTCAAGAGCCCAAGTTGACACACATGCTGTTCCTACGCCATCTGGCTCCAAATCGAAAGGATCAAGCAAGGTCTACAAACCGCATCTTCTGTCTCCCGATTTATTTGTTGTTTGGAAAACTCATGTCAACCGGGTTTTCATCGTCGAAAAATCCATCAATGAAGAGGATTTGGCTGCCAAGTGCAATATTATCCCGCTGTTACGTTATCAAAATTTGCTTGCCCCTCTACGCCATATTGGTCCCTACTCTACATGGTTGAGAGCAGAATTTTACACAAATTTGACCTTGGACACATTCAATGAAGGCTAGCACGATTTCATCAAGTTTTCATTCGTGGCACTTGGTATCCTTTCGGGCCTACTGAGATTAATGCATATTTGGGCACACCAAATCATCCTGCTTCTCCGGATCCTAGTCCTCACTTGTTGGCAACTGCACTCACTCATAATAAAGTGGTTTCATGGTCGAGTGATGGAATTTCAAGCTTGAAGCTCACAACTGTCTACTCCGTGCTTCTTCGCCTTGCATCGGCGAATTGGGTCCTGGCAGTCCGTCGCCATCAAGTACCAGAACATCTAGCTGGCCTTCTATACAAAATCAGGAACCGTCTTCCGTTCAACCTCGGCATGGTTATTTTATCTCACTTAATGTCTTTTTTTGCAAAAGAAAGAAGCCAAAGTCCATCTCCCTTTTCCGTGTTTGATTTATGGGGTGCTTCAAGACCATGGTTTTATGCCCTATAAGGAAGAAGTGATTACAACTCCTAACAATGCTTACATTTTTGATGATCGACTTAAACAACGAGGTCATTATGATGATCGAGCTTCACTTGATCAGCTTCCTGCTATTCCACCTCCAGCGCCACTAGTTTCTGCGCCAGCCTCATCTACTGACACTACGTCAGCTTCTCGTCCAGGCTCAAGACTGGTTCCCAAAGAACCCCCAACATTGGTTGATCGTAGGCAGATTGTGCTCACTCTTGAGGCCTCTATTGCACAAGTTCAACAATCGGTCACCCCTCAACAAGCAACCATCTCTGGCCTTGCAAAGCTTCGTGATGCACAACTCGAAGAAATCGCTCGCATAGAAGCTATTCACGCTCGGGTTTTAGCTGACACTGGAGCTGCTTCCTCGGATTCTGACTCCGAAGATGAAGAAGATGATTCAGACTCGGGCACCCCGTCTGCACGGTAAATCTAATCCACTATTTGATGTTCACCTTCCTTTGTCATTTATTTGGCAAAAGGGGGAGTAAGGAGTAAGGAGTAAGGAGTAAAGGGGAGTATGGGGGAGTATTCTACTTTTTTGGATGACTATGGTACGGTTTTATTGGCTATTTTGGAAGGGCTATTTTTGGAAGTGTTATTGCTAGTCAGTATGGTAATAATGGACTTATATTGGTTAGGGGGAGTAATAGTAGTGTTTGATGCTCCTAACTATCTGTATGGATATTTTTGGTATGGTATCTCGCATGCACAAGTTAATCGGTGTTATGGTATGCTATGATTTCAACGCTTCTGTGTGTGATTCAAGAATTGAAGATTTTTTCAATTAGATTCTCTATTCACAAGTGGTCCAAAAGAATTTAATTTTTTAATTGTTTTCTAAATGTCTATGATATGTTAAGTACATATATTAAGGGCTATAAATAAAATTTAAATTGATTTTTGCCCAAAGTAATTGATACTCAAGTTTTCCAAATAAAATGCAAAAGGGGGAGATTGTAAGTGTAAAATAAATTTACACGATTGGCTATTTTATTGGCTTTACTAGATTTAAATTAAAATAGTGTTGTTAGTGTTAATTCTTTTATGGACCATGTGAGTACATAATTAGTGGCCATCATGGATTGTTTATTTGAGTCTACGGTGAAGCATTCAAAGAACAAAATGAGTGGCTGTGGCTTATTCGAACAGTGGAAGGCTAAGGAAGAGGCTACATTTGAGGATCAAACAAAAGACTCATGAAGCACTATAAAAGCATACTGTGATGGTGTCTTTGATAAGCCAGCTTTGCTCTTTGTTCAGATCAGTAAGTAAGCAGTTTTGGTTCAGCTAACAGCTTTTAGGGGCCAAGGGCTTTTTGGTCTTTTCCTGTTAAGATGGCAGTTATAACTGCCATCTCTTCCTCTCTCCTTTTATAAGGCTGTAATCTTCTTTTTCTTCTGAAGACAGAAAATCAGAATGGAAATTCAGTCGGAGCTTTTTCGAGCCAAAGTCCAGCTCAGATGAACATGAATTCGAGTCCAAATCATGCTCAACGAGCTGCTGATGAATTCGATGATCCCTGGTACCTGCATATTACAGAAAATCCTAACCTGATCCTGGTTTCTCCACCACTGTCCGAGGTGAATTATGCGTCCTGGAGCAGATCAATGAAGATAGCTCTTGAAGTCAAAAATAAATTTGGATTTGCAGATGGATCCATATTGAAACCTGAGATAAATGATCCGAAGTACACTATTTGGAAGAGATGCAACAACATAGTGTGCTCCTGGATCTTCAAATCGCTGAGTCCTACGATTGCAGAAGGAGTTTTATACCTTGAAGTTGCATCGGATGTCTGGAATACTCTGAAGAAGAGGTATTCTCAGGTTGATTCACACAGGATTGCTGAATTGCAGAATGAGATCTTATAATGTTCTCAAGGTAATCTCACAATTAATGAGTAGTTTACTAAAAGTAATGCATTATGGGTTCAAATGAATGCAATGAGACCTATTCTTGCCTATGAGTGTGTGCCTAAGTGTACCTGTACTCTGATTGGGAAGATCCAAAAGGAAAAGGAAGAGGATCAGATAATAAGATTCCTAGAAGGATTGAATGAAGAATATGAGAATATCAAATCCGAAATTCTAGTCATGGAACCTATTCCAGCCATGGAAAAAGTTCTCAATATGACTTTAAAGATGGAAAGGAAGCTCAGGAATTCTCTTAGTCAGAAGAACAATGATCTAGTTCAAGCTAATGTTGTTCAAGGTGGTGGAGATCAGAGTGCAGATGATCAACCTGTGGTTTCAGCCTTAAGCAACAACAACAAGAAGAAATACAACAGTGGAACAGGGAAAAATGTGCCTAAATGCATTTTTTTTGTGGAATGATTGGACATACTATTGAGAAATGCTATAAGAAGCATGGATATCCCCCAGGTTGGGTAGCAGGTTATAAGTCTAAGAATAAACAACAGCCTCAAGATGCTCAGCAGGTCCACAATGCTTCTGTGAACCAAATTGGTGATATAGGCCTCACTAATGATCAGTTTCAAAGGCTATTGTCATTGTTGCAAAATCAGAATCAAGGAAGTCAAGCATCAACTAATGCAGCTGTGACTGTCAACACTACTGGACTGAGACCAGAATTCAGAAATCCCATGGAGAAACATCATGAAGGCAAGTTTATCTCTAACCTTCATGTTAGTAGTGCTTTAATTTCCTCCACCATTTGGATTCTAGACTCAGGAGCCACTGACCATATACATGCTCCTTAAAATACTTTGAAGCATACAATTCTGTTCAGGGAATGTCTGTTAAGTTACCAAATGGAGAAATGTTGAGTGTATCACATATAGGACAAGTCAAGTTGCATAAAAACATATTGTTGCAGGATGTCTTACATATTCCCTCCTTCACTTTCAACATTATATCTGCAAGCAAGTTAGTGAGACAATCAGGCTATGAAATCATTATGAAACCTAACTCTTGCACCATTCAGGGACATCTTTGGAATATGGATGGTTTTGCTAAGGAAAGAGATGGATTATACATACTTTCTGATCCACCTATGAAGAAGCAGATGTGTGGTGTGAATGAAGAATCTGATATACTTTGTAATGGTTTTTCTCTGCAATTGTGGCATGATAGATTAGGGCACTTTCCCATAAATAAAGTGCAACTATTAAAGGGAATAAAACTTGCATCTTCTTCTAAACCTGTTGATTTTATCTGTGAGACATGTCATTTTGCAAGACATAAGAGATCTATTTTCCCTGTCAGTGTTACTAGAGCTGAAAGATGTTTTGCTTTATTACACATGGATGTTTGGGGCCCCTTTGCTGTGCCATCTCTCAAAGGGGAGCATTATTTTTTTACTATGGTAGATGATCATAGTAGATTTACTTGGCTGCATCTAATGACACACAAATCAGAAGTAAAGACCATATTTCAGAACTTTTACAATATGGTTTGCACTCAGTTTTCAGCAAAAATTAAGGCTGTCAGAACAGATAATGGAAGTGAGTTCATAATGACCATATTTTTCAATGAAAAAGGAATAATACATCAGAGATCATGTGTGTACACACCCCAGCAGAATGGGGTGGCTGAAAGAAAATATTAACATATTCTGAATATAGCCAGAGCCTTGAAATTTCAGTCTGGATTGCCTGATGATTTTTGGGGCCACTGTATCCTACACTCCTCTTATTTGATTAATAGACTTCCTACTGATGTTCTAAATGGTAGCACTCCATTTCAGATATTGTTTGGGAAGGATGTGGATTATGAGCATTTCAGATCCGTTGGTTGTTTAGCTTTTGCTGCAACTATTTCACCAGGGAGGAACAAGATGGGATCCAAGGCCTCAAAGTACATATTCTTGGGTTTTCCTGCTAATGTCAAAGGCTACATGTTATATGATGTTATTAACAAAGTTACTTTTGTTTCTAGGGATGTCAAATTCTATGAACATGTTTATCCTTTCAGAGACAAAAATCTAGATGTCAATAAGCCTGCATCAGAGTTGTTTAATCCCACCTTTCCTCTTGTTCCCATTTCTGTTGAAGCAGATGCTAGTTCTTTAGAGCCAACAAGAGGACATGTTATCCCTGCAGCCACATCTCAAAGTTGTGACAACAACTCTGATGAGATAACCAGTAGAGCTCTGTTGAATGATGATGATATTCACTCTGGTGAGACAGCCAATGATGCCTTGATGAATGGGCAGTCACCAAACCTCTTTGTTGAATTACCCTCTGTTAATACATCAGATGAGGTTGATAGGCAAGCTCAATCTGATAACATTCCACAGCCAAGAAGATCATCTAGAACAAGAAATGTTCCATCAAAGTTGCAGGATTACCTGTGTCAATCTACCATGATGAGAAGTAGTTTTAGAACCTCACCACACTCTATGGACAAGTTTATCTCCTATGATAACTTGTCACGCAGCCATAGATTGTGTGCATCATCCATTACCACTTCACATGAACCTCAAACTTACAAAGAGGCAGTCAGAAGTGAAGAATGGAGGAAAGCAATGCAAGATGAAATAAAGTCCTTGGTTCAGAATGATACATGGCTATTGACAGATCTGCCAGCAGGAAAGACTCCCATTGGCTGTAGATTGGTGTACAAAATTAAACACAAATCAGATGGTTCTATTGAAAGATATAAGGCCAGGCTAGTGGCAAAGGGATATACTCAACAATTAGGTGTTGACTATATTGAAACTTTTTCTCCCGTGGCAAGAATGACAACAATCAAAACTTTTTTGGCTGTGGCTGTGGCAAAAGGATGGGACATCTAACAACTTGATATTAACAATGCTTTTCTTCATGGGGATTTGCAGGAGGAAGTGTATATGGTTGTGCCACCAAGTTTTCAAACTGATAAGCCCAATCAAGTTTGCAAACTGCTGAGATCTTTATATGGATTAAAACAGGCTAGTAGACAATGGAATGCCAAATTAACTAAAGCATTGCAAGACAATGGTTTCAGACAATCATCTGCTGATCCTTCTCTGTTTACCAAGAAAACTTGTTATTCTTTCATTGCTTTGTTGGTATATGTTGATGATATCCTGGTTGCAGGAACATGTTCTGTTCAGATTAAAGAATTGAAACAATTTCTGGACAACTCTTTCAAGATCAAAGATCTTGGTCCATTAATATACTTTCTTGGCATTGAAGCTTTCAGATCCTCTAAGGGTATCAACATCTACCAGAGGAAGTACACTCTTGAGATCCTTGAAGAAAATGGCTTCATGGAAGCCAAGCCTGCTAATACTCCTTTCAATGCAGGTCTAAGACTTCATAGTTTGGATGGGGTTTTGCTTGAACAACCTGAAGTTTATAGAAGATTGGTTGGCAAGCTTTTGTACCTGACAAACACTAGGCCAGATATAACATTTGCAGTGCAACAGCTTAGTTAGTTTGTGGACAAGCCTAGAGATACTCATTTGGTTGCAGCTCATAGAGTGTTAAGATACTTGAAGGGTTCTCCTGGTAAAGGCTTTCAAATTCAAGGTTTTTCTGACTTTGATTGGGCAACATGCATAGAGAGCAGAAAATCCATAACAGGTTACTGCATTTATGTTGGGCATTCCCTAGTTTCATGGAAAACAAAGAAGCAGGCTACTGTGTCTAGATCATCTTCTGAGGCTGAGTACAGAGCCTTGGCTTCCACAGTGTGTGAGATACAATGGTTGTTATACCTATTGGCAGATTTACAAGTTGAAATCAGTAATCCTGTGGCCTTGTTTTGTGATAATCAATCAGCAATTGTAATAGGAGAAAACCATGTTTTCCATGATAGAACAAAACATATAGAGATTGACTGTCATGTAGTCAAGCAAAAGGTCCAAGAAGGGGTGATCAAATTGCTAAGCATCTCATCACAGAATCAGAATGCTGATGGATTCACTAAACTCTTGCCTAAACCAGCTTTTGATTTCTTCCATTCTAAGCTGGGCCTTCAAGATCTTCATGCTCCAGCTTAAGGGCGGGGGGGGGGGGGGGTGATGGAGTGTCTTTGATCAGTCAGCTTTGCTCTTTGTTCAGATCAGTAAGTAAGCAGTTTTGGTTCAGCTAACAGCTTTTAGGGGCCAAGGCCTTTTTGGTCTTTTCCTGTTAAGATGGCAGTTATAACTGCCATCTCTTCCTCTCTCCTTTTATAAGGCTGTAATCTTCTTTTTCTTCTGAAGTTTTCCTCTCCAATAATACAACATGCTGAGCTTCTTACCATAGATGAACTTTGTCACTTTCACCATGAGTTAATCTATCTTAACATACTGCTCGAATGGAGACATTGCCAATTCGATTCTTACACATTGCGAGAGCTATCCTGATTTTACAAAGCTGTTTTATGATTTAATGTGATTTATGATTTAATTCTTAAAAGTATTTAAACTGTACTACATGATCAGTACGTGGTACTGCTGAAGCAACTTGTGAAGATTGTTCGGGTATTCGTGTGTCAGTCCTGGATAGGTGTTAGAAAGAGTGGTAGTGGTAAAGGCTGGAGGCCATCTTCATTTACCTCTTGTAATACTCCTTTTGGTGAACATCTATAGTGGATTGGGCAGACGTGGGTTGCCCCGCAGACGTAGGAGAAGGAGCTCCGAACTGCGTAACAATTTCTTTGTGTTTTTAATTTACTTTATGCTTTCTGTAGTTATTATTTATACTTGCGTAAACGAGTTTAATTAATTAACTAAATTGGTGCATAACTTAATTAACAAGTAAAAACACATAGCTTTTATGTTTCAAGTGTCACGGTGCAATTTCATATAAGAAATTATGATGAACTTGAATTTTAGGAATTATATTAAATTATATTTCGAATGAGGATAAATCTTCTGTGAGACCGACTCCCAAATCCATTTCGGTGAGACGGATCGGGTCATGATGAAAATGTAATACGTACTAATAAGGAATAAAATGTTTATTACTTATATTGGTGCCTATGCGGCTGCACCGACCACAAGTTGGTGCGACCGCATTTGAGCTAAACTCTATATAATAATAATAATAATAATAATAATAATAATAATAATAATAATAATAATAATAATAATAATAATAATAATATTATTATTATTATTATTATTATTTTAATATACATCGCATTATACTATATACGATAAAATATTTGTTGTAATTTTAATTAATGTGTATTACAATATTTTTTAAAGTACAACTCATACATATATGAGAATGTTTATAGTGCCATTTGAATGAGTTTGTCTAATACTGAATTAAATTACAGTTGGCAATGGTGTTCGTTACAATAGTTTGTAGTCTGTTTTAACCATATCCATTCTCTCATAGACAATTATTTACTTTTTGTTCACATTTTAGTTTATAATGTTTATTCCTCTACATTTGTCAGCATGAGTTGTCAATTAGTAGTTTTTTTTTTTTTTTTTTTTTTTTTTTTTTTTTTTTTTGTAAAATCTAAACGGATAAGGAAGATTACTTGAATTTGATGAGATAAGTAGGATTACAGCTAGCAATTCGATATAAATGTATTGTTTGTGTACTAATTACTTGAATTTGATAACATGATTCAGATTACGTTGAACAATTCGATATGTATGTAAGGGTTTTGGAATCAGCTATTGTCTCCCCTAACGCGTCTCTCATGCCCACTGCTCGCTGCCTCGATATTTCTCTAATTGCCCACCCCCGACGGCGTCGCATCCCCTGCCGTCGACGAGCCGCTGTACTTCTCCGCTGACGGCGTCGCTTCCCCTGCCGTCCACGAGCCATTGCACCTCTCCGCCGACGGTGTCGCTTCCCCTACCACTCACTAGTCGCTGCACTTCTCCGGAGGTAGTCCCTTTCCCTGCTGCCTACTCCGGTACGTTGATACTTTATCGTCGGTTTTCTGTTTGTAAATCTACTGTGTTTTACATTAGCCACGAGCCGCTGACGCTTACTTACATATGATGTTGTTTTCATCGCATAAATTATGTTTGTCCTGAACTTTTTTCTTTTAGACCATTGTGTTAATTTGTTTCGTATGGAACTGTGCATTCTTATTTGTTTCATCTACGAGTCTGCTTAGCCAAGTGCTTTAGAGTTTATTTACCTCCATCTACGAGTCTGCTTCACATATTTTGTATGGAACTGTGTTTTACATTACCATTACTTTTTGTTTCTTCTCATTGGACTTATTCCCAACACCTAACCATATTTCTCTCACAATAAAAGAATAAACCTTCTTCTTGACTAGGACAATTTCTTGTACTAAAACCAGTACAACTTGCTACTGGTTACAGTGATTTAGAAACATAACAATACAAGTTTTTTTTTCTAGCATGATGTCTCTTTCTATACAAAAGGCATACTGTGTGTTAGATGAGACTGAAAACTAATGTACCATACAAAAAAAAATGTATTACTTTCCTTTGGTTCCTCGACTGCAGAGGTTGTATGCATCTAATGCAGCAATTGATACGAAGTGGCAAGCAAATTCAGTTGAAGATGGAATCATGTGTCATCCCTCAGATTCGCTTGCTTGGAAGCATTTTAACGACATTTATCCTGACTTTGCATATGAAATTTGAAATATCAGGTTAGGTCTGTGCACCAATGGTTTTCAACCATTTGGACAATCAGACAACAATATTCCTCATGGCCTATGATACTAACAACGTACAACTTGCCTCCTTGGATGTGTATGAAGGAGGAGTATATGTTCTTAACCGTATTGGTTCCAGGTACAAACAATCTAAAAGAGAAGATATATGTTTTTTTACAACCTCTTATTGCGGAGTTAAACCAATTATGGACAGTCTGTGTTCAAATATATGATATTTCAAAGAAGCAGAATTTTCAGATGCGAGCTACCCTTATGTGGAGAGTTAGTGATTTTCCTGCATATTCGATGTTATCCAGGTGGAACACTACTAGGAGGTTAGCTTGTCCATATTGCATGGATAAGTCAGATGCTTTCACCCTAAACATAGTGGTAAGCAATCGTGGTTTGACAATCATCGAAAATTTTTGCCACCCAATCATCCATTTTGCAGGAATAAGACAACGTTCTTTAATAACAGAGCGGTTACAACTAAGGCACAGCTTCTTCGGTCAGGATATGATATCCTTGCAGAGATTGAAACTTTAGGCCTTAAGAAGGTCACTAAATTGGATGCAGCTGAAGTTAATGGATTCATTTTAAAAACTTGTGGTTAGAAGAAGCGAAGTATCTTTTGGGATTTGCCGTATTGGAGTTCACACTTGGTACGACATAATTTGGATGTCATGCATATAGAAAAAAATGTGTTTGATAACGTGTTCAACACAGTAATGGTTGTTACTGTCAAACAAAGGACACATATAAATCTAGAGAAGAGCTGGATGATTATTGTCGGTGGCTTGAGCTGAAGCGAGACCTTGTGACCGAAAGTTCCCAAAGCTTGTTACCACTTGAAAATTCGGCAAGGGAAGCATTGTGTGAATGGGTTAAGAATCTCAAATTTCCTGATGGTTATGCATCTAATATGAGTCGATGTGTAGATAAGAAGAAGTTGAAGTTATTTGGTATGAAAAATCATGACTGTCATGTGTTTATCCAGAGGTTAATACCAATTGCATTTCGTGAGTTGCTCTCGCTAAATGTTTGGAAAGTTCTTACAGTGTCGAGATTGAGTTTCGATTTGTCAAACTCGTACGTTATGTAAATACTTGGCTTGAAATTTTTGGTGTTGTATACATAGTAGTATTGTGAAATTGTATTAATACTGGATTATGGACTATAATTATATTTTGGACAAATCATGTGGAGAAAATTGTATTTTATATTATTTTTTGAAAAATGTATTTGGAGAAAATTATATATTCTTGAGAAAATTGTATTTTTGGGGACAAAGTATTTATTTGTGGAGAAATAATGAAATTTTGATAAAATAATTTATTGTGT